>NW_020653757.1:580257-582675 GCF_003589595.1 Hyposmocoma kahamanoa
TGTGTGTGTGTGTGTGTGTGTGTGTGTGTGTGTGTGTGTGTGTGTGTACGTACTTGTACATAGGGGTAAGTGTCGACATGTGAGTGTGAACACGTTATGTGTGTGTATGTGCGAGCGCGTGTATGTTGTTGTGTGTGTGTGTGTGTGTGGGCGTATGTTGTTGTGTGTGTGTGAGCGTGACTGCTGGTGTATGCATTTTAGTAGGTAGGTCATCGATCACAACATATCAGTTATGTGGTTACCGTAGTACTCCAACTCACTAGCCCTACGACACAAGGACTTGGGATCAAAATAAATTCAAGTAGTGAGCAGTGCCATACCTAGATTGAATGAGCATAGTTATTCTACATCGTTAGTTTGTATAGATATAGACACACATCATTCAGTTTGTATACATATAAGCACATGAGTTTCAACCAAATCGTAATTCTTTAATTGCAGACAGTTACACAAATCGTTAACAGATCCGTTCTCAATCGAATCAATCTAAGTGAATAGTAATAATAGTAACATAAGAAGACTGGTGAAAATGTAACAATCTTCGTTATAATTCTAAGGTAACAATAATTACCACAGCTTTTAAAAGTTGAAAGTGAACGATCAATCCGAATGATCGTTCGACAAGCGGGAAGGTTTTAACTTGTCCCTCGCGAAAACATTCTCGTAAGAACGATCACAAGTGTTTGTACTCTTAAGAATGTATGACGAATGCATGTGGCAGAACCTTCGTAATAACATGAGGATCGTCAAAACGAGGCATTAACTTCTCACTACAGACTCTCGCGAATGATTTTAAAGTCAGCTAGCAGCTCGTAGGCGAGCCTTAAACGACCTTCCTACACCATATCATAAGTCTTGTGGTAATTCACGTGACCACTGTAATCATGACATGGCTGTGCATTGTACAAATGACCAACCGATCTCCGTGGTACGTGGTTACTTAACAAATCATTATTTTCGAATATGTATTCGACTCTGTGTGTAGTATGCGTATAGTTTGTGTATAGTATGTGTATAGTAATGTGTGAATATGTAGTCTCAAACCAAATCACGTATATATTGTTCGAGGAGTCGCTGTCCCTTTGTAACATTTCAATTAAATCTTTTTCTACACAACATACGACTGTACGTACGGGGTTACGACTCAGTACCTCAACGTGCGCCATTAACTTGCCTGCTCGATATTCAATATCAAAATTATAACTCTGTACCTCGAGCCATCACGTAGCTGCACGAGACGAGGGTGTAAAGTCTCGCTTGGTCCATATCAAATGCAATTAATGACAATCCGTTATGATGGTGCAAGTTACACCGCCGATGTATGTACACCTTAGATTTCTGTAGACTCATAACATAAAACTCGTAACTATGATTTTGTGTTGTATTGTTGCTCAGCCGGGGCAGTTTGCCTGCTAGAATAAGCTATGGGTTTCCAAAAGTCGTCG
The DNA here is from genome assembly GCF_003589595.1 of Hyposmocoma kahamanoa. NCBI lineage: Eukaryota > Metazoa > Arthropoda > Insecta > Lepidoptera > Cosmopterigidae > Hyposmocoma > Hyposmocoma kahamanoa. The sequence goes on from NW_020653757.1 coordinate 581,703, forward strand.
AAACAAACCGAAGCAGACTTTAGTAAAGAAGGATTCCATCCAAACCAATTCTGGAGGCAATATCTGTACCTGGATTTGGACTGAACAACGCCAATACGGAACGACTAACTAAAATTAATTTAAAATTGTCGAATGCTTCTTGTTGACTTTAGCTCCAAACGCAGGGTTGGTCCTTTTAAATGAGTAATGTGATAGATTGTGCAATAACTGCATAGTTACGCATGTACTTACGAAAACAATTGATGACTCCCAGGAACTTCCTAGCCTTTTGCACACTCTCGGGCGCCTTGAAATCATGTACAACATTCAACTTGTGCTGGGCAGGCCTTACCTCGCCATTACTCACCTCGTGATCCAAATATTCAACAAAGGACAGCAGAAGAGAGCATTTGTACTGGCATTGTCTCTGTTACATCTCCTGGTATACCATGTTTTAATCAAATAAACGAATTATTATTATTATTTTGGATATCTATTTTAGATTCTCGCCTGTCTCATGACCTAAAACATAAATTATTACGTGTTTAATATATTATTATGTGTTATAAAATATTATTATGTGTTTAATCTAAGAGTCATGCTGGCCTCTCAGATTCTCTCTGTTCTGTGCGTCGGCGTTGCTCTCAAATATAAAAAGTCATGTAAATAAGCAGTTGCAAACTGAAATTGCCTAACACGTCATCCATCGCCCTCTGAAAACCGAAAGGGGCATTGGCCAAACCAAATCTTAATTAGTGCACTAATTACACAACTTAGTACACAACTTATTTAGTGCACGATAATCAACGCACATCTTCTTCGACACGAGGAGAACTAAGCTGACATAAGGTGAATTTAATACATCTATACGCTTCACTAGTCGCATATATGACTTACCTTCAACTCTAATATGAATAATCAAATCTAAAGCAATAATAATAATGTCATATGATTTCTGTAAAACAATCTAATTCTTTACCATAAACAAACCTCT
>NW_020653757.1:582775-585157 GCF_003589595.1 Hyposmocoma kahamanoa
CATTACATATTTTTGAAGAGGTAGGTGTCTTTACCATGTAGACGTTACTAAACTCTGTAGAGTTAACCAATAATTAAGCCCAACGTCCTGATTTTGATTCAAATCGGAATCGATCCGATCAGATAGTCATGAAATCAGATGCGTTTCTGAGCGAGAAGATGAACCTGATTCCTACTATATCTTTCTAAAAGTTAAGTCAACTACTGTTCCGAATATTTAGAAATTTAGAAAGAATTGTTAGAAATGTCAAAAGTTGTGAATCGCAACTATGCGCCTCGACTCGTTAAAGACGCAGTCTCCGATCGGGAGAGGCAATCAAAATCAAGCTGCAGATCCTGTGCATAATCGGGAACAATATATATACAATATACGCCTATTATAACATAATGCCGTCCCATGTGGTATCGTCCACCACTAGCTTTTGTCAAGGTCAAGCCTAAACCGTGTTATTTGTGATCCACCTAAGACCTTAAAGACATTTACGCCATTACATTATATTATATTACATTAACATAATGCCATAAAATTACACTTTCGGTAATACGAGTAGTTACACATGACTACCAAAATATTTCAAAAATCAATTATGCATGAGGTATCTCCCAAAATTCTTCAAAAATCAATAAAACAGTTTAACAATACGTAACATTAAACCAGGCAGTTTAGCAATACCTAACATTAAAACTGGTTTGTGATTTACCTTAGCTGTCGTATAGTACTTAAAAAACCACTGGATGCATCCTGAATGACGTGCAATGTATAATGTCTATTGTGATGTAGCCGTATTCACGGCGGAAGACCTACGACTCTTTAGCTTTAAGCATTCTTCCTTAATATGTTTGTGTTTGCATTTTATTGCAGTAAGAACACTTGCGCATTTTTAGGAAACAATTATTTTCTTTGTGACCCTTTCCGCCACAAAAAGTACAAGCTGAAGTTAATTTATCTTGAATTTTATATGTACAACGAGCTGCAATACCTATACTATATACCTGTTTTACAATTATGACACTTGACATGACTTTCGCTTTTTGTATGATAACATGGGCCAACATACCGCTGAGTAGCACGCATAGTTAAAATCTATATATGCGTAGTTGACCTCAAAGACGACAAATAATTTAAAAGTTTGTTAGGGTCCGCACAACCCGCGGACACCGCGCCGACCTCTACAAGGTCACTACCGATGGTCCCGATAATTGCTTCAGTTATCAACGGTGGCGGAATGCCGCAAGCATTCCCCAGCGCCAACTTGTCATAATAAAAATGTAAATAGTCGATATCGGATTGTTAGACAATATTCACTAAATCGCGCAACATACCTATTTAGTTTAATCTTATGAGACGGAAAGACGGTTAAGAGTTTCAATTTAAAATCTGACCACGATGAATTCATTTCACTCGCAGACTCGCAGGCAACTGATCGTACCACTGGCGTGCATAACCTCTTAACTTCGACAAGCAATTAAATATAACTGTCTTTTCGTCCCAACTGTACATACTGGCTATTCCTTCCACTTTTCTTATACATAGGTATGTACAGTAATCATAGACGTCTTAGGGTAGAACTCAGATAAAAGATCATTGCGACCGATATACCTAACCGGCGGCATATTAATTGAACTTTCCACATACCCTGATCGTCCAATACCAACAAGACCTGGGGGCGCCGCACGCGCCGGTGTAGTGCTACTTCCAGCGGTCGACGGCGGCGGCACTCCCCAGTCGGACACGGGGGCAAGGGGCGGCGCAACCGCCACCGCAAACGCACGCAGTGGCGCGTACGATAGCCGCGATGACTCGAACAGCGTGATCGGCTGACGAATAGTGTCGGGCTCGGGAATAACTCCCAACACATTTCTTCCACTACAGACGGGGCTCTGGGGGCAGGCTTAAATAGGATTACTCTAAGAGCTCATAGTAGGCCCCCTGATCAACTCGTTGAACTGACGCAAACCAGCCCGGAGGCAGTGGCGGCTGGAAACCATCACCGTTCACCGCGCCCGCGCGCGGCTTCGGCGACTGCAGGATGTGGACATTTTGCCGATCACCGGCGCCTGCGACAGGTCTTGACCTGTCCCACGAACTGAACACCGTCTTCTCCAGTTCCTATAGTCGTCTCGCTACACGACTGGTCTCCAATTCCAGCAACGATTGTCGCCGGAGCCGGTTTCGCGATCCGCGCTTGAATCTCGACTTCTGTCACCTTTGGTGACCACAGCTCATAACTCACACAATGCACGAAGACACAGAGTACTTTATTATGTAGTGAAACGACTGACATATTTTTAATTCACTTTCAATATGTATAACACGCGGCCCAGCGCACTTAGAGAAAAACATGGCGGCGAAAACGAAACACGATCTAACATGTAAACACTG
>NW_020653757.1:590157-624020 GCF_003589595.1 Hyposmocoma kahamanoa
CTTGAACTCTAGCATCAGAAAGGAGGAAGCAAAGCGCTTAGTGCGAACAGGTGGAATATCAAAAACATAAGAAAGGAGTGCTCCGGACCTTCTAGTCGACCGAAGGAGGAACAGTGAACGTGAAACTAAATTGCAAAGTTCTTGCGCACACTCTCACACCCCCCGAAATGTATCCAATAGAAAACCGACATGCAGGCTACATTTCTGCGATGGTCGAGATTTTGTAGCTTCGACTCCACAAGAGAATTGTTGTTAATAAGTCTCTTTGCTTTTCGCTCCACCGAGTCCAAGGCAGCTAACTGGTAATGGGCAGAGCCGTTCCAAAAGTGGCAGCAATACTCCATACACGATCGAACTTGTGCTTTATACAGATTTAAAAGCTGTTCAGGTGTGAACTACCGCCTGACCTTGTAAAGCATGCCTAGTTTTCTGGCAGCAGCTTTGCCAAGCACTCGATGTATCGCCCAAAGTTGAGGTTGGATGATAAGTCCAGACCAAGTAGCTCAAGGTGGTCCCTTATCGGCCCGGATAGATCTCAGAAAGTCGGAGTAAGGTGTAGGCGACTCCGTTTTTATGTAAAAAAACACGCCTGTGTTTGAGCCGCATTAAACCTGACCCTGTTCGCATCTCCCCAGTCGGAAGCCGCTTTCAAGCTCAGGTTCAACTGGGTGATCATTGCCTCTCGTTTATACCGGATCTCTTCGCTGTTGTCTCGGGCGTCTGGCGTCTGCGTACCCAAAGATACCGGGCATCAGCACAGGTCATTGCTGTGCAGCAAGAACAGAGTAGCGTGGAGAGGACAGATCTCTGAAGTACACCGGCATTTATACCACGAGGAGCACACGAGTAACCATCTACAACTACACGGATTTACCTATCCTTCAGATAATCGAAATCGAAAACCTATCCATGTGCAAAAGCCAACAGGAATTCACTAAGCTGGAAGCGAGCAAGCTCTACTATTACAAGCGATAGAACAGGCACAGTGAAGCAAAGTTTCTCCTCCAAGACAGTGGTTCAATATCATCTGTAAGCACTGGATCATCAACAACTCTCATAGCACGTTTTTAAACCGCGTCAAAGGGCCCAAGCTGGTATTCCATGTAGGAACGGACTTGTGACTTATAACGTAGCAGTCCCTGTTACGTAGTGAAATACCGCTTAGACCTGTTGAGCACACCGAGCTTTTTGGTGGCCAGCTTGACTTACATCTAAGTGACTACGGAATTGAACGTCACAAGAGGTGTCGACACCAAGGATCCCGATGCTCTCCGAGATATTTAATGGCTTGTTCTGGAACTGAAGGTCTGCAGCAGATGGAGTCTTTTTACCGGTCAACGCGCAAACTTGTGTCTTGGTGGGGTTCAATTGAACTAAGTTAAGTCGTCCCCAAACAGAAACCCTCTCCAAGTTTTTTTCTATTTGTGACGCAAGTTGTTTACAGCTCTCCTCTATGAAAGACTAAGGGGACTTAGCATGGGCAGTGTAATAGGTGTCCACGGTGCTTTCATCCGCGTAACAGTGAATGCCGTCAGTAGACAGCACATCATTGATGTGCAGCAAAATCAGTGTTGGGGACAGCACAGAACCTAGTTCATGTCACTTTCTGCTTGATCATCAAAACTTAACAACTAACTTATAATCATCGATTACTAGTACTAATCCTTTATCAATCAGATATCTATTGCTAATTTACACTACAGCCAAACAAACCGTACTTCATTCAACAAGCTCGTAGAGATTATCTTCTAGCAGCGGCGGGCATATTAATACAGTCAGTTTTTAATGGCTCCATTGTGGGTTGGTGACTGGTTGATGATTTCTTCGAAATCAGTAAATGTTAGAGGAATAAAATCAAGTATTAATGTAATATAAAAGATACTAGCTACTAACTAGTTATATCCATATAGTAACTATAGGAATTGTTCATAGTAAACTAATAAGTTTTAAATTAGGAGGCCCTTTCAAAAAGTGGGGCATCTATCCCGGTTTTACCCTACAGGAAAAGGCATTGTTCTAAAACTACAATGAACTCGTATACATGCAGCTGTACTGAACATAACATAACAATATTTACAATAACACTAAACAATAGCATTATTTACTGCACAGAGGTGAAACCCGGTCGTTAATAAAGTACGTACCTGTGCATGTCTTCCCTTGGGTGTCGTGTGGGCCACTATCTTTATTTATTGTTATTACCGTCTTTAGTGTTTCTTATATTTTAGCAACGTTCTAGTAACTTTCTGTCGTGTGGTACAATACAGAAGTGTACCGATGTAATCTCAGTAAGAGTACTAAAAAAACCGACCTCAAAAGCCATTCATCGCCTAGGTTGTCACCCTCAGAGTTGCAATATTCTCTTCAAATTTAAATAGAACCACAACTGAGATACGCTCTTACCAACAAAAAAAGAATCATCAAAATCAGTTCACAAATGTCGGAGTTATCGCGTAACGTACATACAAAAAAACATACAGTCGAATTAAGAACCTCCTCCTTTTTGAAGTCGGTTAAAAATTTAAAAACACTTCAACCTGTCGTTGAGTTAAATCAGTAACATTATAATTGGCATTGGGCCGGACATGTCTGCAGGAGGTCCGAAGGCCGCAGGTTTGTTCTAGAATGGCCACCAAGTCTAGGCAAACATAGTATAGGACGCTCTTCGGCAAGGCGGACGAACAGAGAGGTGGCAGGCAACTGCTGGATGCGGACGGCACAAGACCGGCAGGATGCTCAGGGGGTAACTTGCATCCAGCAGTTTGTAAGCTGGTGACGATAACCTAGTTTCGACTAAAAAATATTTTTTTCTTTATAATACTAAGTGACGGGACGAACTGACCGTGGGCCTGGTGGTAAGCGACACGCCTGTCCATAACAGTTGCAGTGGCACTCAGAGCTTTAATTCGTAAAGATCTTAGAGGCACTGCCACTGCGCTCGACACCTTGAGACACATGTTGACAAGTCCCATGTGCCTGTAATTTCACCAGCACCCTCACCCTTCGAAACCGGTACGCAGTAATGCTCACATTACTGCTTGGCGGCAGAAATAGGCAAAGTAGCAGAAATTCCCTGGACGAAATCTTTCACAAGGTTCTACTGCTACAAAAAATTCTTAGTGCCAATTACAAAGCTCCTTCGAAATACAGACTGAGACCAATTACTCGCTACAAAAGTTTTGGTCTTTGTGGCCATTTGTTTTGTAATAGAAATTTAAATCAGTTTACTTGATATGAAATACAATAAAATAGAGAAATACCAATTAACAGGAGGACGAACGTTTCAATTCTATAATAAATGGTGCTTGCCATGATCCGCGCTATGCAACTCCAGTGCACCGCGAGATAAAGCGAATGTGTGTGTTCGTACATGGCGCGTAACAGGCGCGCACACATATAAGCCGTGCTGCTACGTTTGTATGGAGTTACCATTCTTTTCTTGTCATAACAACAAATAGTTAATAACATTTCGTGCTATTACAAATTAGATAAATTTAGCTATGTTACACTTAACAATATAAAAAAGCTTTCCAAAAAAAAAAATCTGAATGAAATACAGTCACGTAAAAAAAGCTTCATAAATAACAAGCAATGACGTGATGAAGTTATCTCGAATTATAAAAACCCGCTCCGATGACAACGAAAGGAAAAAAAAATCTATTCTCTCCCCGAGTTTCCCCAATCATTATCTTAGAGCCTCGGGGCGGACCGGAAGACCGGATATTTTTGGCTTTGTACCTTTTCGGCCGGATTCCGAAATGGGTTAACCTGATTGACAGTTACTTTTGTGTCAATAAGTTATTTGCTAAATTGTGTTACACTCACAATTGTAAGTAGATTACGGCATTTTATTGAGCTTAAGTGAAATTTGTCGGCTGTTTAAACGAGAAAACATTCAAGAATGACCACACAAAAGGGTTCGAACCTTAGAATTATAACGCATAGAAACCTAGTCCGCACACGCTAAGTGAGGCAAATTGAAGCGCGCCCAATGGGCCTACACGAGCGGGCGGGCATTCAGTGCTCAAGGTCAACTTGCATCGCGAACAGATCAAGAATTTTAGCTAAAAATGACGAAATGTGCGGTAAATGAGTAAAAATACGTCAGACAAACATAAAATAGATACTAACATCACATTCCACAAGCAAGTAACGCATTTCAACTTGTATTTTTAGATAAATATTCACTAAAACCGAAAATTAACCTACTACTAAAACTAGCCTACATGAATTTGATTTCTGCCTCACTTGTGACAGTTCGTTTGATGTGAAACTATCATTCTATGCGTTATTATTCTAAGGTCTGAACGTAAAAAAACACAATTACCGTAAAAATAAACGTGTTTGGATTCCCATTGGAGTAGGCCTGGCAGCTTCACGTACATAGCAGTAGAGCTCCTTACGAAAGAATTCGTCCAGGGTTACCTATTGCCACCTTACCTATTCCAGCCGTCAAGCAGTAATGTTAGCATTATTGCGTTCCAGTTTTGAAGAGTAATGAGATAGTTAACTTACATATCTCAGGGTAACAGGCGCAATAACAGTCTCCTCAGATCTTTGCGATGAAAGCAATGCGCACGACTCGTTGGTTCCCTCACTTTGATGAACAATCTATTCATACAAACCCTCTTATTCTTCTACACATTACAGCCTTTCTAATAAAAGCCTGGGGGTCTACCATAACCTTTCCAAAAACAATCTTATTTCAATGTAAGCTTAAAATAAGCTTATTATAATATTACTCATATTCTCACCATAATAAACCTGTCAAGTAAGTAATGTATTATTGCTAAAGTGATTGAAAGAACGAATGATTTCCCAATACTGTCTATTCCTTCCAAAAAAATAGGAAAGAAATGACGCTATATGAACTATACAATGCCATCTCTTTCATTTTTGATGTTCCGAATCGTCTTATCGTCGTATAATGTTTAAGTACTTAATGTTATTTACATTCAGAGAATTTTATCTGTTAAAAAAAAATTAAATAATAAACTTTATTAAAATTACGTTGTTTTCAATTCTTTTTCCGCATTTTCATGTAGAAAAATAAATAAAACAAGCTGAGTCTTGATAGTCACATTGTGGATCCGAAATTATAGTTTAGTGTCAACTGTTAGTGTCGCCAAGGAGCATATGCGCAGATGTCGCTGTCATAATTTTACGAAATAAACATCGCGTATTTTAATTAACGAGAAATTAATTCCTAAGTACTATTAAAAAAATAAACAAAATATTGAAGAGATTTATGTAAATAAATAAGTTCAATTAACTTTTAATCATCACAAATCAATAAATTAGAAAATATCGTTTCCACAGCGTCGGAGTAACTAATTTAAGATTGCTAAATTTGACATAAGAACAATATTACTTTAATGTTAAAGTCGCGTCATAGTACGAACTGAGTGAATGAATAGTCACAAAGCTGCTAATAAAACATCATAGTTTTAACATTATAATAAGCTTACTTTAAGCGCGTCATGGTGCGAAAAGTCAATGTAAGGTTAAAGTAATATTGTTTTAAGAGGTTGTGGTAGACCCACGGTTATGTGGCCGTCTTCTTCCAATGTTGACTTGCACGTCGATATGTTTTTCACCATTCTATTTCAATTTCAATATTTTATTGCGTGACCATGGTACAATAACTCAAGAGATCTGCTAATATCCATACTACAGATTGTAATTCTGAAAAAGGTAAAAGTTCCGTCTAACATACCTAGATGGCGCTGACCAATAGCCTGGAAGTAGTTTATATTACGTAAATAGCAGCGGATATCAATAATTCCTCTTTAATATAAAATATAAGTGGTCTGGTTTAATTCATCGTAATATTAATTAACAATACTGATATAATAAAATTACTTTCTGAACTTTATTAGATATGCGTCCCAATAGGTAGCATTGGTGTTGCAAAGTAATTTAAAAATTAACGTTTGCTAACATGGTTAGATGGCGCTATTCCTAAATAGGCGGCATTATACATAAAATGTATACAATAAGCACCATCTAGTTGATTTGTTTGTTATCACTAGAAACCAGAGTAGTTTTTAATAAATTTCAACTCAGGAAATGAAACTATTTCTCCGGATTTAAATCGCGTATATTTGTTTTTGCAAACAAACCGACGTTTCGGGCCCTTTACAGGTCCCATGGTCACGGTTGACTGAGGTAGTACAGTCATCAACCAGTTATGTCTAATATTAATGCAAAACACCCTATTTTTTCACAATGAAATACCTTGTTTTTAATTTTAAAAAGAAACATTCCAATTTACGCTACATTACGTTTTTGAAATCAGAATAAATTAAAACATATTAATTAGTACTGCAGTCTTATGTCTGTTTGGGATTTTTCATCAGAGAAAATACTGGATCCCTGGTAGTCCCTGGTGGTACGGAGAAACCATCTTTCCAGTTGAAATTAGGACGTTTTTTTATTTCAATGGCCTCTCGCAGCATCCTCATCCGGTTTGTTTGAAAAAACAAATATACGCGATTTAAATCCGGAGAAATAATTTCATTTCCTATGTCTAACAATCGCGAAAACCTAAGAACTCGATAAATTGTAACTCGTCAACGTAAAACAAACTAATTACAAAAATAGATATTTGGTACGCGTCGCAACTTCTGTGTGCCATTATTGATCAATGGGTATGTGTAAAAACTACCTAGACATAATGAAACAATCTGAGTACAAATCAGCCATGATCAAGCGAAACAGTTTTTCATCCTTCTCATCCAGTGACTCGTCTTAAAATATCCAAATATACGTTGATCAAAAACTAAAAACACCATCATTTCCAATGTGTAGTAATCGTGAAAACCTAAAATAAGATATTGATAAAATGAAATAAATGATTCAAAAGAAAACAAGTGTAGCAACGGGAAACAAAATTGAAAAATTTTGTTCCATGTAAAAATTTACGTTATCAAACTTTCCGGTTTACCAACGTTTCGATGCCGGAATGAATATCGCCTTAGGGGACAGCTGTGGCGTCGGAACTAGGCGCTAAATAAAGTGTCCGATATTGATTTATAGCCTGCTACTTGCGGCGTCCGTGAAACCGTGAAACTGTGTTTATGTGAGTTACGACACTTTTACATTTGCAGAACTGGCGAATATGGAGTTATGTAACGTTTTTTGGAGTATTTTGGGAACAGTTACTGTTCACACACATGTACATGTAACTTTTTTTATGAAACCAATTGAAATTACAGGATGGATTTCCTTACAGGATGCAGGAGTTTACAAGCAAAAACAAGAGTTGACTGTGAGTGCGGTCTCTCTTATATTGGACAAACAAAACGAAGTATTTGTACCCGCGTCAAAGAACATATAGCTGATGTCAAACACCGTCGCGTAAACAAGTCTGCAGTCTGCGAGCATGTCATGGATAAACCTACACATTCAATGAAGTTTGACAAACCCCAGGTCCTTGCAAAAGAAGTCCGTTATCTACCCAGGATGCTTCGAGAGGCCATTGAAATTAAAAAACATCCTAATTTCAACAGGGAAGATGGTTTCTCCGTACCACCAGTTTGGGATCCAGTAATTCCTCTAATGAAAAATCCCAAACACACATAAGACTGCAGTACTAATTAATATGTTTTAGTTTATTCTAATTTCTATTAATAATTAATAATAAATTGAACTTAATAAAAATTCATTCAATAAAATAATTTATAAAACTTAATGTAGCGTAAATTGGAATGTTTTCTTTGTAAAATTAAAAATAAGGTATTTAATTAATAACTATTGTAACTATAGTGAAAAATAGGGTGGTTTGCATCAATATTAGACATAACTGGTTGAAGACTGTACCACCTCAGTCAACCGTGACCATTGGACCTGTAAAGGGCCCGAAACGTCGGTTTGTTTGAAAAACAAATATACGCCACTTAAATACGGAAAACCAGTTTCATTTCCTATAACAATTGAAATGTCCAGACCAGAACTAATTTAGGAAGGTACGTTTTCGAAACTGTAGGGCTAGCACGACGGGGCGCGCCTTGCGCGAGAGTGACATAAAGCGCGGGATCTCTATGTGAGAATAGCAGTATATCGCGTGTTACGTCACACTCGCGCAACTTGCGCCCTCTTGTGCTAGCCTTACTATTCCAACCAAGTATCTACCACGGTACCTCTCCTTCTAACTCATGCATTTCTAACCACTAAGCCACCGAGGCCGTCAATTCGTAAATCAATCCTCTAAAGCTGTATGATTGGCCAATTTCAATTTCTTACCGCCTCCCCGCAAACTGACTATAATTAGAATGCATTACAACAATAATATTTTGTTATTGTAAAACAGGTTCACGCGTGGTCAAAGTATCGATGGTACGTTGGTATAAAAAATGACTCGCTCTAGCCTTGAAAGCTTACAAATTGTAGTAGTAGTTTTTTGGAAACATAGATCCCAGCCCGGCCCGGTCCTAATTTTGGGATCTGACTCCCATGTAATGTTGTTTAATATACACACATCGAAAATGTCTAGGGATCAAGCACGTTTTTAGCCATTACTGAGAATCAGGTTTTTAATTACAAATGGATATTTTTTGGTTCATTTTATAATTTGAATTTGCAAATGAAATGAAAACATGCTTGATCCGTAGACATTTTTGATACGTGTATTTATTTTGGTCGTACGCATTAAGTATGAAGCAAAACACTTCATTAGATGATACGTCAATGACATAAAGATGGAGTGTTCCGGAGTTTCTAGCTGACCGAAAGAAAAATGGTGAAGGTGGAACTAAATTATAAAGTTCGAGAGCGCACTCTCCGAAATCTATCCGATAGAAAATCGACGAGCGGGCCAATTTTCTGCGATGGTTGAAACTTAGAAGGTTCGATTCAACATACTTACATTTTGCTTTACGCTCCACCAAGTCCACAGCAGCTAATTGCTATCGGGCAGAAACGTTCATAAATAGTATTACAGTGTTATACTTGTCTTTCAATCGGGTAACTTAATTGCCTCTGGAAGTCTTTGAATAGGCTTCGGAGCTAAGTTAGTCGAAGGAAGGACCATTTGTTCAAGTAGAGATTTTCGGTTTTGTAGGTCGATTCAAACGATGGCTCATGTTACATCGCGACCGGAGTACCCTAACACTGGCATGTTTAAGGATTTATTGAGTAATAAAGACGCGGTCAACGAGGCTGACTTCTGGGCCACAATAGTTTAGTGTATGCTATCGATATGATTAGAAGACTGACTAGGGCAGGCAACGACTATATATATATTGATTCCCATCTGTTCCACTTTTTTTTTTTACTTCAGGAAATCCTCATGGACAACCTTCGCCAGGATAGGCGAGGGTTATATCGGACTCGTACCGACTAAATTCTGGCGGTGTCTTGCCCTGTAGCTTCCTAGTGGGAACACGGAAACCCACTTGCACATTACCGCAAATTTGCCAGCGACTGCCGTCTCCGGCAACACCTTGGGAGACTACTTAACTGATGACGTACAGAAACATAATGCACGTCATCTAGCGTCGAGGGCCTGTCTCCGTTAGAACGCCGAATGTCCGATGCCCAGAGGCTCTCGTTATGGAGCACAGAATGTGTGCCTGCCGTCAGCGCCCAATCCTCCTGGGACGGATCGGACGAGAAAACACAGCGTCTTCCCTTATCTGTTTCGCCATCTCGTCCGCCTCGTCCACGTCTCTGTCGCTGTCGACCATAGCCTTGATTGACTACGGCCGGCAGCGACTGGTCGGTCCCAACCACGGAGATAGAATAGAATAGAAAAACAACCAATCATTGTATGGTACTCTGCATGTCCCGCCGAATAGGTCCTCAGCATATGCGGGGTACAGTACACCCCGCGCTGATTTTCAGTTGGCAACCTAAAGTCGACGTTGCACGGATGTGGTATAACAACATACAATAAAATTAAAATAATAAGTAATGGAGAACAATTAAGGAGTCGTAATAATTACAAGAATACAATATAAGCAAATATTCTGCAACAATTAAATAATAATGAAATATTACACAACTACGTAACATAAGCCGGGATTGTCCAGAGACGGATAGGTGTATCTAATATAACCATTCAAAACATAGTCAGGAAATTCTTGCCAAGTTGGTTGTTAGTCAGCTTGAATAAAATTTTGAATTGCTAAAATAATGATACGTGTTGAATTTATAATACATATGGATAAATAATAAAATTGTATTAAAACACATTTGAAACATTGAATAAAAATATAACAATTTAAATAGAATAACCTAAATAACAGATACATTAATATTTATATTTTCATATCTCAATTGTGAATCAAGAAGCAATTTTTTTTATTTATTTTTAAAACTAATTTTGTTTGAAAGGTCTCTGATCGGCAGTGGAATATTATTCCAGCATTTAGAAGCTGCATAGCGAAAACTTTCACGAAATGCTGAAGTTCTATGCGAGGGAATAGCCAATTGTTGAGTTACTCGTCTAGCATCGCGTTGACGATGTCTGTTAGCCCAGGTTAGCCTAGAATGCAGGTACGACGGGCACTTGTGTTTAATTAGGCCTTAAATAAGAGGAATGCTAGGTGCAATTTCTGACGTGACCTCATCTTCAACATTGCGTGTTTGTTCATGAAAGGTTTTACATGAGTTTTTGCTGGTATGTAAAAACAGAAGCGTGCACAGGCATTTTGTACTCGCTGCAACAGTTTCCTAGTACGCGCCAAGAGTCTGGGACCAAACACAATATTACCGTAGTTTAGCTTGGACAATACTATCGTTTCTACTTGTTGTACACATAAGTGTTGACTCAACAACGGTATCATGATTAGACGAAGATGATGAAGAGGAGATCATGTTGGATCGTACGTTGCCCCATGTTGGTTGTATGATGCGCCGTGTCTTCTGCGTGACCGCAGTGATGGCACCCTCATCTGACTTAACCTTTATCGTTTCCAACACTCGCATCAGTTTTTGTCATAGACTCTCGTTTACTCATATTACATGTGAATTGGTCTTTTTTCTTGAAACTAGTTTAGATACATAGGCAGAAATTTTCCTTACATTTCTCTCCACGTACGCTCAATAAATTTGCGTCGTTATTCTAGGAAAATATATTCTTTCTATATGACCAAACCATCAAGGTAATCTCTTTTATATTCTAGTTACTACAATTGTCATATAATTACGCTTTTTTAACACATAGCTCTTCTGTTTTCGCAACGCTTTGATTTGTACACCGTGCATCCTAATTTCATACTTAGTTTGACAAACATAAAGTTGAACATCACACATCCAAGGTAAATATAGAAGCCATAAAAATTCCTCAAAATAAATTACTAACTCTAATTGTATATGTTATTATGAAAAAGCTGAAACTTTCTAGTTTTCCATACCTAGAAGAAATAAAACTATAGCTATGATTTTTTTTTTCTTCAAAAAATAATTCTATTCGCTCTCCTGTAATATTCATCAAATATACGTTAGACGTTTTATCTTTCCAGCGTCAATATGTATATTGGCTTCGTTTTTTAATTTTTTTAAAATTTTCAAATCGTGTGTTCTCAATTTTGAGTAACGACAGTATTTGTATTTGTGTGCAATATTATGTCCCTTTCTATTCTAGCACGTCATCTCTCTCAAAACGCCATTTAATAGAATCTAGTTCTAAGAAAAGCCAATTACGTCATTAATCATGTACGTTTCCTAACAATCCATTTTCTTAGCAGCATCACGAAGACACATCAAAGTGAGCAACAAAGTAAATCAAGGGCCATATACTCAGTGGCATTAAAACAAAATTACCTGTAGATCCACAAACGGGGAACATTAAGAGACATCTTTGCCTGACGTAATCGTAACAATAACATTAAAAGTAAAATATATAATAACATCTTCATCTGCAGTATGTATTTTCCGACAAGAACCTACTTTTAGTATAATGACTATAACATTAGTGGAGAGTTTAGAGTGAAGTATAAATATATTTAAATTATGTTATGAAATGTCCTTTGACAATGGCGGGTTTTACACAGACACTCATGCGAGATTGAGTGCGCGTGTAAAAACGTTGGAAGGAAAAGGAAAAGACCGCGTGTTTCGCGCGGTCTATCCTGCGCTATTATAGCCTTTACACGGACGTGTTTCGTTGTAGCAAAAACTAACACGAGCAATCGCGCAAGAAAGAACGTTAGGTTAACTACCTTAGTGGCCGAACGGTTACCATGCCAGACTGCCACACAGAGGCCCCAGAGGTTCTCTTGTGAGTTTGGTTGTCTATGTACATGGCACCCGCGATACAGGGTTTCCCTAGTGCGGGGCTATGTTAAGTGTGTGCGTGTGTACATTAAGTTAAAAAAAATCAAACAGGTAATCAATTGCGCACGATTGTGCGTACAGGCTTGTCTGCGCGCTATCCTGTACGCGCTTCAGATTAGCGTGCCTTGAGTTTTTGAAATTTGACTAGCCCGATAAAAAGTAGCTATTTAGTCGGTTCTATTGTAAAACTTTATTTCCAAAGGGTACTAATTTTAACCCACCTCAAAAGGCATTCTTCCCCTAATTTACCACCCTTAGAGGTGGAATGTTTTCTTCAAATTTAAATGGGAGCACAATTGAGGTACCCTCTTTCCAACAAAAACAAGAATCGGTTCACATGAGTTATCGTGTAACATATATAAAAAACCTCCTCTTTTTTAAAGTCGGTTAATAAAATAAACGTAGGTCATTGGGAGAATGGTTGCTTGTCAATTTCGAGATATTGACGATTCGAAAATCTCGGGAGCATGTACCTAAATAACGTGTATTTGTGAATAACATACATTATAAGTAATAGTTAGCCTATTACAGTCCCGTTGCTGAGCACAAGGCCTCAAGGAGAGGGCTTGGGCTGTAGTTCCCACGCAGGCACTATGTGGTTTGGGAACTTCACACGTATCGTTAAATTGCTTTGCAGATGTGTGCAAGATTCTTCACGATTTTTTCACCGAAAAGCTCATGGTAATTTTCAAATTAAATTTCTCACATAAATTCCAGAGGCGCAACCCCGGATTCAAACACACGTCAACTGCTTGAGAAGCAGTAGGTCAAACTATTAGGCTACCACAGTTATAATTAAACTTCTTTAAACTAACGTACACACACTCAACATAGCCACGCACTAGGGAAACCATGTACATGTGCCATGTACACACTTATAGACAACCACAAATTACACCCAAACTCACGAGAAAAATAAATGTAGGCCATACAAATATTTCTCCCGGCCCGGGAATCGAACTTGGGGCATCTGTGTGGTAGTCCAGCATGGTAACCGTTCGGCCACGGAGGCAGTTACATCCATCCAAATGATTTCAAGCAATTTTGCTTAGTCCGGGTTTTCCTGCAGTTTGAATAAAATGTATGTATGATTTAAATTTTCGAAATTGCCTTCATTTATGGATATTTAGTGACAGCACCTGTCACCAATGGTGACGGAAAACATGAACTTGTGAAATACCCCGCATTACCTAAAGCTTTTGTCAAAAGAGAGCCTAACAGTGGGGCGTATAATGGTATAATGTTTATGATGATCATGACAATTTAAAAAAAAAAACATACGACGATTCATTCAGATCGGCGAACGACCACGCTACATACTTTGTCGCGTTTGGCTTTGTATCAAAATGTATGAGATATATATCTCATAGCACCCACGCCATGTCAACGAATGCGTCTTCGCTATGACACTTTGGTGTCTAACGCGATCATTTTTACATTCATTACTTTTTACATCAGACCACATAAATTATTAATATAACAACATCTATCGACGCAGAATCGGCTTGAGGCGTGTTCGTTGTCATGTCGTTTGGGAGTCGGTATTGTCGTTCCGCCATCGCATCGCATCGGGGAAATGATGACCTTCGTATCGACGCGGCCATTCGGGCGTTGGCGCGGCCGTTCGAGTATCGTAGTTGCCGTCAATCAGTCGTAGTCAACTCCGTGCGGACGCTATCGAAAAGTCGCAGGAAGCAGCAGTGGTAGTCGAATCGCACGACTTTGTTACAGAAATACTTTCTCTCACGTTTTATTAAATTTAACTACAGATGTCATACGATTCGGTAAAAAGCACTCATGAGTTTATGACCATGAAATAGAAACAATGAAAAGAGACTGATTTAAGTGGAAGAACCGAAAGAATTTTATTTCAGAAGCGTAGCAAGTGAATTTTCATAATCTTTGTCAAATCCAGTGTGAAACAGGTGTGATACTGATCTATGCATAACATTAAGAAACCGACCTCAAACGTACGTGGAATTACATCTATTTGCCAAGTTTTATTGAAATATCCCCTAGTTCGCCACTATACAGAACTTGACACAGGAGACAATAAAAATCGGTTCTCACTACTCCAAGTATATTGAGAGAGAAAAACGCCTTGAAGATGAGAATAGCAAAACGAACCATTACAATAATTGCTCCTTAAGTAAAACTTAGGCGCTTTTTATAAAAAAGAATGTTCATGCGTGATCAGCCACCCCTTAGAGGTGGATGATTTTCTTCAAAATGAACTGGGACCACTATGGAGGTACCCTCTTTCCAACAAATCATGAAAATCGGTTCACAAATACCGGAGTTATCGCGAAACATACATACAAAAAAAACATACAGTCGAATTGAGAACTTCCTCCTTTTTTGAAGTCGGTTGAAAACAGCAACTTTTCTTAATACGTCTACTTTTGAGTTACTAAAGCATACGACTATAATTGAACCTTGTAGCGTAGTGTCACAAGACTTAAATTCTCCTACCTAGACTATAATAACATGTACCCTATCAGAAATCCATAGATACAAATAAATTGGTTTGTCCAATAAATTATTACAACGTCAAACAATCGATAGACATCTAGTCAGAGTTAAAAGATCGTAACTAACAACGTGGGGCCGTTAACATGGCGTTGAGAAGTAGCGGAAGCGGGGATGAGCGATTGGGCCACGTAGTGATGAAACCAACTGGTAGTTCTTTGGCCGGCAAGTATCTGAAGTCCTCGTTTCAGGTCTACTAATTTTTATTCCCATTCTGATTTGTAAGTTAAATGCCATTCTTCTGCTTAAGGTGCTTCTCCAACTAGCGAAGGTTGGCAGTCAGCTCAGCATATTTACCTTTACCCCTAGCGAAACTGAACAGTTAGGCGGCAATCGCTATCCCAGTCCACTCTCGTATGTTCCTCAGCCACGATTTTTTTCCTACAACCAGCTTTCCTTTTACCAGCGACTTTTACCATTATTATCAGTCGCAGAAGCTCGTATCTGTCATATCTAATGTACATGATCCAGATATGCAACTTTTCTCTGTTTGATGGCCTGCAAAAGTTTACGCTAAAATACGCGTTTAAATGCCATAAAAAAAAATATTCTCGCGCTCTGAGACATAAGATGACAAGTCCTATGTGCCTGTAATTTCACCAGCACTCTTACCCTTCAAAACAATGGAGCATTACCGTTTGGCGGCTGAAATAGGTAAGGTGGCAGTAGTTTCCTGGACGAACTCTTTCACAAGGAGCTCTACTGTTAGTTTCATTAGCTCCTTATGATACAGTTCATTAGTGTAAATTAATGACAGCTGGAGTACGACGATAACCGAACGCATGCCAAGAAACGGTTTCTGAATCATGACGTCTAGTAACGAGACGGGTTGATGTTATCGTCAGAAGTGGGAGAAGCCTGGTTGTGGATGATGATGATATAAGTCGCGTGTTTTCTAGCCTAAAATAAGTCACGCGACGTGCCAGCCAGTGCTTCGTCGCTTTATGAGTTACAGCCACAGTCGAGTATATTATGGAGTCGTACGCGCATAAACATTTGTTTTTATTGCTTTTAAGCTACAGAAGCTGTTAGGTCTGGTATTAACCTCCACACTGTTACGGCCTTTATATCCGTCCGCTTCATATATTGTTCTGAATAGATGGAATAGCTTTGTGTACATAGTTGTGTTAGTGTCTCGTGTGTTATTACATACTTCATGGTTGCAATTTCATTGCGTTGTAATTTGCGTTGGTAAATAAATTTTGAGAGTAACATCAAAATTAAAACTGAAAACGGTTTGTTATCTATGTCTGACACAATCTTAACAATGTTTCCTGTTCTGACTAAATAAGGAAAGCGCGTTTATGAAAAGGAAAAGTTCGATATTACGCTTAAAAACAGAAGATTTTTTAGAAAGTTTTTTCCCTTATTTACGTTGCTATTGTCGTTGGAGTCGCTAACCATCTGTGTTCAGCGCTCCAATTTTGAGTACGACACGAATGTACGTAACTTAGAAATTAGAGTCATGGGTAATATACCAATGACTTTAACGTCGTCGTCTGCCGTCACAGGGATTCGTATTGTCATTCGCTCAATTGGGAACTAACGGTTCTCCCAGTGGGCTCTTAATCAACTTCCCAAAACACGAGCGCAGTGCGACTGAGGTGAAAATGGTTTCACGACATCAAGTCTTCACTTAAATTAATGCTCGAATAGATACAGACATAGTTCATTCATATCGTAATGTTTTCAATAATAACATTCTCGAATCGCTTCCCCAGTAATTTCTTAAGTTCTTTGTTGTTCTTTTCGTTGCTTATTATTATTCTATTAAATGCTGTCTATATTAAATGAACGTCTATAACAAGGGGTCTACAGACCAAACCAGCCGACGCGGGCGAGATGGTGTCGGCGGCCTTGTTTCTAGAATCATGTCATAGGATTAGATTAGAAATAAGACCGCCGACACCAAGCCGACACCGGGCTGTGTAGATGGGTAGGCAGGTTCGGGCTGTAGATAGTTAACTAAACTAATGTGAAATTACACTATTATCTAGAGTATATGTATGTACTACAGTTAATGTACCTTAACTACAAATTGCTTTGGATGTAGTGAGTAATTTTGATTTGAAGGACATTCATGCTGAACAGTTGCCACTCTAACTTCTTGCAGAGAAGAAATGGCATAAAAAAGAGGTTATAAGAGTACGAAAAAAAGAACTGGCGTTGAAGAAAACACCAGGGACAAAGAATACTGCATCGACAGCGACAATTTGGATAAATAATGTAATGAAATCGATAAGAAGCTGCCTAAAATCGGAAACCTAAGATGATGGCAATGATGACGGCGTTCTAAATAATTAATTAGAAAACACAATTTTGATGGAAGGCATGTTAACAAACAACACAAGGAAAAAATATTTAAATATTTGATGTCAAAATAAGAATAAAGAAGACAATAACGCAATTAGTAATTATTAGAACGTCGTAACATTCAAATTTAGTCATTTTGGCAACTACATAACTATTAAAAATTTTATGAAAACTGGCAACCCTACAAATGTCATTTTACTCGCCCTTCAAAAAAGACAGACTGTAGGGTTCAAATTAGTGAAAACAGGTTCAGTATATATTGTATACAATTGTGCACATTTTGTATGGACGAGATGGTCCAGATAGAATAAGTTGTAACGGTTTCGAAAATTGAATTTGCTCTTCAAATAGTTTAAATTAATTTTATGTTAGTTTTCGACCTTGTGAGTTAAGTAAATCGACTTCCGTAACTTACGGTGATGCGAAGTTTGCGGATCCCTCCGCCATAAAGCAACAAAGCAGGTCTGTAGTTCAACTTACCTGAAACAAAGGTAAATGTTACATTTAATAATACGGTATTGTAAAGTTCACGCCCAGCGGTATATCTCTGGGGAAATCACGTCACGGAAAACTGTCTGTCGGCACAAATAAGGACTACACAGCTACTGTGTTCATAAAAATACAGGTACATTATTTTAATAAGTGACACATCCGCGACATTATGATACGCGATAAACTTAAAGCAGTTCATTTTCTGTTTCTTGGATCTGATAAACTTAAGATAGTTTTTATCGGAAGCAGCATAGTGTTGAATTCAAATTTTAATAGTGTCAACTTTGACGTGTTTTTTAACCCCGTACGTTATAATTAGAAATGTAATCTAACGCCTTGCCTTAATGAACGTTTTCGTTTGCTCAGGGAGGATTATAACCGTGAACTTAGATCTAAAGTGGATAACCTACTGAAACCTCATTTCACCCGCTTGGCTGTTTCAAAGACTCCTTTACGATTAAGGATGCACAACTACGGAAAGAACTCCAGTCTGAAATCCGACATTCTAAGCCGCTTCCTATTTTCAAAACTGGATTGCGTAAACATCTTCTGACACTGTCCAAGTCTGCAATGTGTATATATTTCTTGGTATATTCATTTAGGTGTATTTATAGATACTAACATATTCCCCAGCTTAGAATAATAACGCATAGAAACCTAGTCCGCACAAGCTAAGTGAGGCAAATTGAAGCGCGCCAAAAGGGCCTACACGCGCGGGCGGGCCTTCAGTGCTCAAGGTCAACTTGCACCGCGAACGGATCAAGAATTTTAGCTAAAAATGACGAAATGTGCGGTAAATGAGTGTAAAAATACGTCAGACAAACATAAAATAGATACTAACATTACATTCCACAAGGAAGTAACGCGTTTCAACTTGTATTTTTATATAAATGTTCACTAAAACCGAAAATTAACCTACTACTAAAACTAGCCTGCATGAATTTGATTTTTACCTCACTTGTGACAGTTCGTTTGATATGAAACTATCATTCTATGCGTTATTATTCGAAGTTCAAAATTCGAAGGTCAAATTAGAGTGACAAACCGGCATTTTAAAATTTTGTCACAATAGCTAAAATGGCGTGCACAGTGACATCATATTTTTGTCTCGTCGCGCGCGCCGCGACCAATGGCTGCAAAAGTAATGTAAATTATTTAATAACTAAAACTACAAAACCCGGCAACAAAATTATTTTGGTTTATCGTTTTCGCGGCGATGATTAAACGACAAAGATAGCTGTAAACGCAATTTAATATCATTATCATTTTTCTTCGAAATATATAACAATAGTTCATTACCCAATAAACGAAAGAACGAATGACTCTAGTGCGGATCTTACTGATTCAGCATTCGCAATAAAAAAATTAGTAATGGCAACCATAGCTTTATGAACTGAAAAAAAAATATAATGTTAATTTTTGTTTATTTATACAATGATTCGCTTTCCTCTATCTCAAATGTTGTAAGGCCGGCTTTGGCCACATTAATTTTAAGCTGTTTATGTAATGTTTTTGTTCTTGTGTGATCAATAAAGTGTTTATATATTTCTAATGGTAGGTAATATTTAGAGTAAATGTTAATATATTCTAAATAAGATTTTAGCAGTAGTAGAACTCCTTGAGAAAAAGTTCGTTCAGGGAAGTGATGATAGGATTAATATCAGATTCTTAAACCCCATCTCACGTTATAAATTCGATATTACGTCATTCACATAGCTCACAAATATGTAGTTTCCTGCCACCTTTAGGATGGCCCTGCTCTCTACTAGTTAGCTACTTTGGACTCGACGGTAGGTCTTAGAGTTTCAATCCCTTCCAGTCAGTTACCCAGTGGTTCAATTGTTTTTTTTTTATTTTGGTACCAACAGTCTTTACAATATGAATTAATACAGAAAAAATCGAACCTGGAGCCTATGTGCGGCAGTCATGGCATGGTAATCATTCGGCCACAGAGGCAGTTAAATATTAACAACATAGGCCTAAAAGGGCTTAAACAATAGAGAATACAAAATACGCAAAAAACGCATTTTTTAACCAAAAGCGAATGGTTAACCACATAAGGTGCTTAAACTAATCACATAAAACCAAAGAAAATTAAAACAAAACTAATTAACCGGGATCGGAACCTACGACTACAGGCTTCGTAAGCAGACTGTCACAACTAGGCCGTTAAGCCGTATCATTCTAAATAATTTGTTATATATTACTTACCTTAAATCTGTTCAATGAGATACCAAAAATATCCGTACTACAAAATGTATTATTG
The DNA here is from genome assembly GCF_003589595.1 of Hyposmocoma kahamanoa. Classification (NCBI taxonomy): domain Eukaryota; kingdom Metazoa; phylum Arthropoda; class Insecta; order Lepidoptera; family Cosmopterigidae; genus Hyposmocoma; species Hyposmocoma kahamanoa. Next base: position 610,037 of record NW_020653757.1, read on the forward strand.
CCCAAAGATAACGAACGATGAACATAACTCTTTCTCGTGTAATAAGTCGTGGTGGTACGAAAATTTTTATTATACACTGGGGGCGTGCTGGTAAACGAACTTTATTTATAAAATAAACCTGCGATAACAGAGTTGGTGAACCAACCATATTGTTAAGTATTTTGTAGAGAAGTTTTCTTACGGCGATTTTGTAAGGTAAGTAATTTATTACGCCAATAAATAAATATAAAATAAAATAAAAATAAAAATAAAAAGTATTTATTTCAGACAACCGTGATCCATAAATTGTTAGTACAAACTTAGTGAGTATGTTAGTATTTTATTTCTAAAAGTGACCTCGTCCTTCTCAGCAAGTGGCCGATCAGTGGACAGTCCCCACTGTCAGCCATCTCCCTCAGCACGCTGTGGCTGCTGCCACGCACTCTGTATAATATTGATGCGCTTTTTTTGCGCATGATAGCTTCAAAGCTGTCTATGCCCGCCCACGCAAAATCGCAGAAGCGCTACAAAAGCGCGGCAGCCGCAACAGCGCCCTGAAGGCGTTATTATATTGGACACGCAGGGCACTGTAGGCCTTTTTGGTATAGTTGGTCCATAAGCTGCACGCGTAGAATGATGTACAGTATGCTTTAAAAAGTGTAATTTTAACTGTATCCGTGCAGCTACTAAACCTATGTGCCAACATATTCGCCCTAACCGACAGTGCCCTACGTTCCCTATCAATGTCTTCATCGTCCCTAAGGCTGTCAGTAACAATATGTCCAAGGTATTTAAATTTATAAACTCTTTCTAAAGGTTCGTTATAGAGACTTATAGGGGGTACAATGTTAGGACATTTATTACCAGCCTTAAAGACCATGAACTGTGACTTATCGGTATTGTATAATAAGCCATGTGAGGGAGCGAAACTTTCACAGACTCCGAGAAGCGCTCTTAATGCACTGACCGAGGGTGCCAGTAGGACCATATCGTCCGCATAACTGATATTGTTGACGCACACGTTGCCAATGTGGCACCCGACATGCATGCCGCTAAGCTCCCGGACCAATGCGTCTACATACAGGTTGAAGAGCTTCGGAGAGGCTAATCCCCCTTGCCTCACACCGCACTCCATCCTGTACGGCTCGGAAAATTCATTATCCCATCTCACATAGCTCACCTGATTACAATACCAAAATTTTAGCAGGTCTGTGTAGCCATCAGGTAGTCCCGCATCTTTCAACTTGCGCCACAGGATGTCATACGAGACCAGATCGAAAGCTTTACTGAGGTCCAGGAAACAGGCGTACACAGGTGTACGCCTGTCCGTATAGTATTTTACAGTGTGCTTTAGACTTTAGAATGAGAATATTCATATACCTATAATTCTATTTGACAATTAGTACGAAAATTAAGAATCCTCACGAATTTCCGTTGGACTCTTTCCATTCGATTGACATTACATTTGTACAATGGGTTCCAAAATCGAAAATGGATCTAACAAATATACATCTTTAAAATTTTATTGAATTGATATTCAATTATTTTTTTATGTGAAATTACTCCACTAGTTTCTTATAATTATTAACGCAAAAAAAAAACAACTCAGAAAAAATTACTTCGATCCGGCCGGATTCGAACCGACGTCTTCTAGCGTACCGTGCCAGATGCTATACCAATTAGCCACAAACCAGCTTACTCCACGAATTTACCTATGTCTATATCGGAGCTGGTAGCTGTAAAGGTTTGTTTACTAAAGGTTTATTTAACTGGATGACGAAATACTTTCATAGATTTCTCATAGACTTCGCTACGGCTAAAAAGTCTTCGAAAAACAAATACAAAGATATTCGGGAGGGCCGCTGGTTCGTCCCGTGGCTTAGTTGGCATAGCGTCTAGCACGGTATAACAAATGTACATCTGTCTGATAACACTTCTATCTTGCGCGATGCATTAAGGATACCGTCCGCTTGCGCAGGACGTCATGGAATTCGTTAAAATTTTTGAAAATAAGTTTAAATTTTACAGGTAAGATTTACCTTTAACAACGGTATTGATTTCAAAGTACAATACATGTGATTAAATGTACCTAAAAGTTAACGACGCGAAGTAGATAATTAAATGGAATAATGTAGGAGTTTCCATACTTTAAATTAACAAACTGACTGTATCCACTCAATTACTTGAGTAGAAATGAAAGACAAACAATTTCTCGTAAAGCTTTGTTTAAACAAGACATTACCATGTACCTCGTCTTCCTACTAATATTATTTATACACTCTCCTTCTTCTCGGTGGAGTAACCGCCAAACATCTGTGTTCAGTGCCTTAACTTTCCTAATACAAGACGACATTAAAATTTCCCTCACAAACGTCCCTACGTATGTGAGGGACGCCCTCGTCACACGGCTTGGAATACGGAGGGAGAGTTTCAATTCTTTTAGACAAGATATTATATTTCTTGGAGGTATTATTTTATTTTTAAAAGAAATACTAAAATGTGAAAAAAAATGTACTGTGTTTTTATGATGTCGATCGACAGGGTCAATTATAAGAATTAATTCCTTTTAAGTAACATAGTGTCTTAAATTAACGGAATACCATTTAATCACACAATTTATTCAAACAAGAAACAAACTTCATACTGCCTATGTATCTATGGTATCAAATCTATCCATTGCGATTTTCAATTTTTTTTTAATAAGCGTCTCTTCTTTTCTGTTATTATTTGTAAATTATGTCCCTATTTTCTAAGTACACAAATCTCGTTCAAAAGATAAGAAAGAGGCTTTGGACCAATAATGCTACCCAATACTAGTTTCGAGAAAGTTGTTATCTACGCAGAGTTTTATACACAAATTCTTCTTCTTCTCATGATATATTTTTCATTCATTTTTTTGTCGTAATTAATTTTGTTTTAAACAAAATTAGTAAAAATTTTCCCGCCCATAATAATTTACTTCCATTTCTATTAACATGGCCTTCCGCAAAGTAACGCCTGAATTTATTAATTAACAAAATTAGTATTTACTTAAATTACACAATCTCATGTGAGCATTGCTGCGTTCCGGTTTTGAAGGGTAAGGGTTCTGGTGAAATTAGTCTCATAGGAAATGTTCTGAGTGCACTACAATTGCTATGGACAGGCGCGTCGCTTAACACCAGTCGCATGGCTCGTTCGTCTCATTGCTTGCTATCGTAAATGATCACGGTAGACACCATAGCGACTCATAGGCTATAGCAAAGACGCATGACATAGAGTAGTTGCTATGAGATATAACTCATACATTTTGAAAACCATGCGCGGCAAAGTATGTAGCGTGGTCGTCCGCCGCTTTGAATGAACCGTCGTATGTTTTTTTTAAATTGTTATGATCACCATCATCATCAACAAACAGTTATGGTCAAAGTCAAATAATTTTACACTGGAAAACCGTCATTTTTTAAGCTACTGCTCATTCACTGTGCTGACTTTTAGTTTTTAGGTTAATATGGAGTAAAATATACGATGAATAGGCTGTTAATGTTCATTAATAAATAAATAAGTGAATAGTCTCCATAAATTTACTACTCAGCAAATCCTTACCGCGTTGATATAAATAAAAAACATAAATTATCGTTACAACTACCGACTACGCACCCCCTAACAAGTTATTTCCTCGAAAACACAGACCAGATGCTAATCTTAACGTTCTCTTTCCTGTTTTTTGTTTTAAAACTAATTATCCAGTTTTACATCTTGTTAATTGTCTTGTTCCACGTAAGTATTTAATCCGGGTTAGGTTTTTGTTGATTTGCTTCAAAATGTGTAATAATTGTAATTATTTTTAAGTTTTTATTGAATGTCACGATGTTTCGTCATGATTTTCAATTATTTTTTGTGAAATTACTCCACTAGTTTGTTATGATTATTGTTGGCGAGGCACTTGTCGTGGTATATCGAATAGGGGAAGAAATTGATAATCCTTGGGGATTTTAAGCAACGTATTATCATGCAGCGCTTTACAATACAGCTGAATAACATAGTGAATTTTATAAAGTGACATCAAATATTTGACAAAAGTACATCATGTTTAATTTTATATTATTTTATGGAGTTTAATTGAATTTTAATGACTGCAATTTTAGGACATGTACGCCCGGCTTCGGTAAGAACTGCGAAACAAATGGATGCATACATATGTAACCTACCAGTTCATACACTAAATGTTTCTGATTTCTAACAAAAACAAACGTCAAAACAAACTATCAAAAAGTGACCTAAACTGTGACTGGTCAGGAAACTTCGCCATTATGGTGTGGCGGAACGTGATCTCGACCTTCTTAAATCGTATTTGCGAGGGTCGAAGTTAACGGTACGAGATCGTCAGGGTCTGCAATTAGCATGGGTGTCCCTCAAGGTTCAATTCTAGGCTCATTTTTGTTTTTATTTTATATTAATAACTTACCTAGCCTTATGGAGGGTATAAAACATGAGATAGTATTGTTTGCTGATAATACTTCCTTGTTATTTAAAGTTAAAAGGCACCAATGTTCCTACGACGATGTGAACAATGCTATATCTAAAGTAGTTGATTGGTTTGCTGTTAATAACCTACTTCTTAATGAGAAAAAAACAAATTGTGTGAAATTTACATTACCCAATGTTAGAGAGACGGGAAACGAAAAATTGAATCTTGTGGATACAGTTGTATTTCTAGGTATAACTTTAGATGCTAAATTGCAATGGGGTCCCCATATAAGTAAGTTATCAAAACGGCTCGGATCTGCAGTGTACGCGATTAAAAAAATAAGGAAACTTTCAGACGTCGAAACCGCTAGATTGGTTTACTTCAGCTACTTTCACAGACTAATGACATACGGCATTTTGCTTTGGGGTAATGCCGCCGATATCAATAGAATCTTTGTCCTGCAGAAACGTGCAGTTAGGGCAATTTACAATCTGGGCCCCAAAGTATCTCTGAGAGATAAGTTTAAGGAAATTAACATTATTACGCTAGCCTCACAGTACACTTATGAAAATGTAATTTATGTTAAAAGGAATAGTAATTTCTTTATGAAAAATAGTGACAGACATAACATTATTACGAGGATTAAAAATAAACTAACTTTTCTTGATTGTCGTCTTCACAAAGTCAAAAAATCATTTAAGGGGCAATGTATACGCTTCTATAACAAGATTCCGATTGATATACAAAATTTGCCTTTCACGAGGTTTAAAACTATAGTGAAACAAAAACTTTATACTAAAGGTTATTATACAACTTCTGCGTACTTGGATGACAAAAATCCGTGGTAGTAACCCGTTTAGCTCATGGAGGTAGTCTCGATCTCTGTTGTTTCAAATAAAAAAAATATATATTGTAAATGTTGGATGTGTACAAATGTTATTTACAAAGAGTAACCCTAGAGTTTCTTGCTCATTCTTCTCAGGGGAATCTGACTTACGAATGAGCGGTAGAGTTTAACCATTGTGACAATTTCAAGTGTAATAATGCTTACCTATGAAATAAAGATTATTTTGAATTTGAATTTATGTGCTTGCGCACATTAATAACTGTTACAGTCAAAAAGACGTACAATTTATAGGGTAAATCCGGGTTAGATGCCCCACTTTTTGAAAGGGCCTCCTAATTTAAAAATTATTAGTTTACCATGAAGTATTCCTATGGATATAAGTAGTTTAATCTTTTACATAACAATAAGACTTGATTTTAATGATCTAACAATTACTAATTTTGAAGAAATTGACTTTTTGCAAACCTATTTTTTTTGTGGACGCCTCCCTACCTATACGGATAGACGTAACACGATGAAAATACTAAGAAAGATAGATGCCCTTTAGAATAAAATTAGTCAAATTCATAATAAAATGCTTTATTTGAAATCTTTAATATATTGCATGTACATATTACATCTTTGATAAATAAATATATACGTATTTAAAGTTACTACCTATTTCTATAAAAAAATGTGCGCTGTTTGAACTGTGAATAATTTGTCTTTTTGGTACTTTTACTTACTTAACTATTATCATTTACTTCTTTTTTTCACTAAAATAATGTGTTTTTTTATTTTCTTGTCCTAACTTTCTTGTCTTGTCATTTGCCCCTAAGGGCACCTATACAGCGGAAAATCGAGGCGACTATCCTATTCGATATGGATCGATGACGTTTTATTCTTAAACTAAGCTATATACAAAAGAGCGATTATAATTAGGTGCGAGTTAATGAACCAATGTATATAAAGAAAAATAAAACGGAATTTATTATAACTTACAAAGTTGTGCGACAGTAAATACTTGTCTCAAATTTTGAACCGTCTGTCGTGTCCGTCGCGGAGATAAACGCATGCGCAAGCTAAACGCGTCTATTCCACACGAAGCCTAATAATTATTTAAACTAATTAGTTTTTGTTGCGATTTGGGGAAGTTAGGTTTTTTGAAAACGGTTTTACCCTAATGATTACACGTATCCAGCGCGCCATTCGCCAGATCTGTACGCACCCTTAGTTTTGTTAATACCTTCATCATCATGAACATTATCAATCCATTTATACATCCCACTGCTGGGCACGGGACTCCTCTCAGGCGAGGGTTTAGTTTTCCGAGGGTCGAGAACCATCTTCGACGTCTAAGGTTTTCACGGTGTTTTCCTTCGCCGAAAAGCTCAATTCAATTTCGAACGTAAATTCCGAGGTGCGAGCTGGGATTCGAACCTACGGCCTCGGCTTGAGAGGCAGTAGGTCAAACCATTAGGCTACCACAGCTTCATACTTTCATAATTAATTAAAATGGAAGAACTCTCATTTTAACTAAATGATCAATTTAACTTCCTAGCCAAGTCGAAGCGATCGTGTCACGTGAACCTTTCGCCCCTGATATGCAGATTTTGAAGTACGTCACGTAGTGGTTGTATAAGTAAGTAGGTCACAGTGAACAGGCAACTTCCAGACGTGCGTGCCCGTCCGCGTCCACAGCCTCTACCATGAGTTTCCAAGCTGCTTAAAAACTTCACAATTTGATTGTCAAATTGTACAGAATCCTTGACGGTCACCAGGAGATGTAACATTTTCCATCATCCAAAATAATAAACGCACATAAGTTTATAATTCTAGTAATTGGCATAACAATAATTAATGTCTAAAAAAAGGGAAAAGAAAAACAATACACGTAAACAAGTTCATGGGGTTCGACATTGCGTGTAGTTGTGTGTATACGTGTGCGTGAGTGTTGTCTTTTATTATTTCAATAGTTATTTATCTTAGGGATTTGTATCAAAAGTGTTTGAAAGTTTTACAGTAAGCGTGCTTCAAGTTTTCTGCAGCATGTTGTCGTCGTAATAATGTTGATTTACATTTTGCTTTAAAAGTATTAATGCTTTAAAGATCGAATAAGTGCGTATTGGACCTCCCTGATGGAAAAACATGATGAGGTCAATGATGAAGCATGCCAACACACACTCGCCTTTTTTAAATAATACTATTGGCGGGACGAACAAGTCTTACGCCTGGAGGTAAGCGACGCGCCTGTTAATAACAGTTGCAGTGCCATTCAGAGTTTTATATCCCAAAGATCTTACGGGCACTGCCACTGCGCCTGTCACCCTGAGACATGACAAATCCCATGTGCCTGTAATTTCACCAGAACCCTCAAACCCGGAACGAGAAACGAACCCTTTGTCAAGACTCTCTACTGCTACTAAAAGGTCCATGTTATATCATCATTCAGGGAATATATCTGCGGGCAAGGAGCTTCACTACACAGCGTTCGCCATGTAAATGTGAAAGCGTAACGCAGGTTAGTGAAAATCCCTGGAATACCCAGAACATAAAGGTGGAACCCCAGCCTACGTCTAGTCCCCTGATGATGAAAGGTAAAGACGGAATTAAATCGTTCTATTCCATCGCACACTCTCCGTGATTATATAGTGTAGACTACAAATGTTTTCATAGCTACTTTATCTCACACATACTCCCAACATGTAATTCACCAACACTATACATACTGTTAAACACAAAATGTAGGCCAATAGCATCGCGTCTTTGATACAGTACGGACATGGAATTAAAAAAAAGCCTCTTCATATATGCGTTGCAAAACAAAAAATCAAACAGAAAATTTTAACCATTTTCTTTTTAACAAAGTGTTATATCCGGGTTGCAAGACTTTTAAGCCAATCTAACGAATCAGGAGGCAGTAATTTAAAAAAAAAGAAATGTTTTCATAGATGTCACTGGAAAGTTATGGTAGATAGACTGATATGATTATAGAAAGACGTAAGTCTGAAATCAATTTGAAAATAGAAAATGGTCTTATACAGACACCGGACGAGTGTTTCAGAGAACGCAAAATGTATTCACGTACAATGTGTTTTGATATACTGTTGCCATTATGGAAATCGTTTACGGGTACATAGTAAATTCTATCTTGTGTGCATAAATTTTATGTTCAATTTTGCAGCTATGAAATACGATTGTAGATCTGTATTATCTAGATGACTGTCAGTGGAATTGACATTACGACACGAACGAACACTATTCTAACCTTAGAGTATGGAAAAAAAATAAAAGTAAGGAGCTGCCTTAACTACGGAATGAACGTGTGAATACCAAAACAAAAATTGAACGAACAAATAGCGGATTTCTTTAGTGTCGTACCATAATCTATCGATAAATCATTATCGACATCCAAACATCTAATTAATGTAGATCAATATTCCATTTGGGAATATTTTAGGTTATTATGAGAATATCCGGGAATGTCACATGAAATTTTGAATTTCTTGTTTTGCGTTTACAAATACTCAAATATTCCGAAAAGTGAATTTGCACAGAAAAAAAAATATTTGCAATTTGAGAGTGCATAAAAAAGATAAAACTTTAAAATATAAATCCTATACATTTACAACCTCAAGATTCTTATTTTCATAGACAAATTTTTAAACAGATTCCAAATAGTGCTTTTTTATATTTATGCCTTAGTATAGAATGAATATCAGTGACTGATTTAAGTGAATCTTTAATACTTCCATTTAATTTTGGAAATAAATGTAAGTAGTAATATTATCAATAATAATATTATTATCATACGTTTATTTGTTTAAAACATATTATAACAGGAGATGTAACAAAAGACAGTGTTAGTATAAACATGTTTCGCATATATTAAATAGCATGCAAATGTCTGATTATTTGCATCTGAGCATTTGATTTGTGCAGAAAAATCGACATTTCTCCGAAGTGAGACAAGTAGTCACGAGCGACTGCGAGTTGTGGCCACATCAACCGAGCTCTATACACGTTAGCGCTCGCTTTCACTCGGTCAGCTAGGCGAGTGACACCGAACGATGGCAAGGCAAGGCAAATAGGCTGTCTATACGTTGCTATTGGCCTTCACTCGGCAACGTCAGACCAACATGGTCTTTGTATTGCTGGCTTTATAAAATAAGAATTTGTAGTATTTAGAGTTGTCAGTGGGAAAAAATCGGAAACGAGTGGATAATTTGTTTTCAGGAACTGAGAATGCCTAGTAAATGAGTCGTGTTTAATCTAAATTAAATATAAAATTATTTACCAATAAACCTAATGATGGGATTGCGTTATCATGTAATCTAGTTACATTTAAAGTTATGTTAAAATTTGACTCTTCAAAATGAAGCGAATTAAATATGAAGATAGTCCTTGATTCAATGTTTGTATTCGGCACTATTATACGGCGGTATGATTTCCAACCATTCTTTTTTCTTTTTTGATTTGTAGGTAAACTTGAAATAGTAAAAATAATAATAATAAAATAATAAAAACCTCGTAATGAATTATTTTAATAACAGAATATCGATAATATGTACGCTTCCAAGAACAACACTATCTCAAAATAATCGTTAACAACAATCATCAAAATATACAAACAAACAGGCAATCTGAAGAAACCAAAGCAAAATTTGGCAAGATTTATGAATAAACTACTTAAATATGTCTAATTACATGAGATATTTGGGCTTTTGTGTTATTTATAGACAGAAAAATAACACGTGGCTGTATAATGTTACATTCGGTCGATCTGTAATCTGTTCGGTTGATCTCGCAATGTAGCAGCGACGAATTTTTATTAATACTTAATTGTTCTTACTGTCAATATTTCTGACCAATTTATTACAATACATGCGAATAACTCAATAAAACACTTGGAAAAACATTTGTTTTGACATTTGATGTACTTCCCTTTGATAACCGTATCATGTACCTCATGTACTGGGAAATGGACACGGTTGGCATTTAAGATGACGTTACGTATTTTCGATTCCCGTGTTTGACACAGACCAATGTAATGCTATCTCTTTTGGCTTAAGAAGGCACGCAATAGTTAAACAAAGACAACAAAAACATGTTTATGTTTTCGACGTCGAAATGCATCATATACATATAACGTCTGATTTATATATGTCAACGTAACATGTCCATTAGTTTCGATAGTCTAAGATTGTAACCACTAATAAAGTTGTCATAGAGATACCGGGCACAAAAGTGTTATTGTGAAATTTATAATAGTTAAGCCAGGACCTATAAACAGGCGGCTGCATGTTGGTGCGCAAGTTTGCACGATGTAATGAAGTCAAAACAATCTTGTAGAAGGCATACTGCCAAACTACAAGTGCAGCGTGGGCCAAAATATACTCGCAGACCACCTGATGCTCTATATTAGAGATGCCACGAAAACTGGTTTGGCCGAATACCGAATACTAGGCCACGATATCGGCCGAAGCTCCGCATATTCGGCTGTCGAATGTTCGGCGTAAGATCTGTGCATTTCATGCGCGATCTGTTACGACCTGTCCCATTGCGCTGCGTGCGGAGATAACTGGAGTGAGGTGTCTTTGTTAGAAAATTATAAAATCATTACATGACAGTTTCTGGGCCTGTTTTGAAGTAGTCACTACAGATAATATGCAAAATGATGAGGCTGTGGAGAAAAGTTCTATTGTACATGAGATTGATTTTTATTTGAAAACTATTCGCCTAGATCGGACGCCAGATCCTTACAGTGGTCAGCAAACGCAAAGCCAAGCCTGTCAAAATTTGCTAAGGTCTCCTATTTATTTATTTCTAAGGAAAACATTCTTTAGGATTTACAGCTTAAGCAAAGAGTCCAACAAGATTTAAGCTTAAAGAAATGATGAAAGAAATGTAAAATTTAAATATAACTAATTAAGGCTGCTGAGAGGACACGCCACTTGTCGGCAAACACATCGGCCTCCCGGACCAGCAGGTCGACTCAGAACCTTACGATAACTCTGTTGTCCGACTCGATTAGACATCGTGCGATTTCTTTTCATTTTTATTCACACTAAACCGTATCGAACGTCAAAATGTCGTATTCGAAACCGAACCGAAATGACGTCACTTTACTCTTACTTTACTCGTACTTCTCGACCGGCAAAGGCTACAAACGTTATTCAGAACCCAGGTATGGAATGAAAGTTACCGAACGACCTATTGTTTACAAAGCAAGAATGTAATATAGAAATCTCTTATTATTTTAAATAAAGTCTGGATTTTGTTCAATGTTATTAATTTATTTTCATGCAAGACTAATGCATTCCTATATTTTAGGCCTTTAAAGTCTTAAAAATTTATATAAAAGGATTTTAATTTTTTAATGTTTTAACCGACTAACTCCGTTAACGCTGTTACATAACTATATCGTATGCGATTCCGAATCTAACGTTTATCTCGGAATGTTCTGAATATCTCGGAACGAGAACGATATCCAATAGAACTATTCGGTTAAAATATCGAAGAGTTCTGAATCGGGGTCCAGAGCCAGAAACTCGTTGAGCATTGCGATGGTTCTGGTGGTGGATGCGTTGCAAGTGTGTCGGGATGTCGATTCGGCACAAAGAGACCATGCTTTTCTAAGACATGGATTATCCACTTTATGGCGTAAATGTAGACAATAGCGAGTAACTGTCTTTAATACCCGTCTCAATTCCAGAGTTTCTTGACCGACCATACCGGAAACAAATAGAGGCGGATATAGAAACGGATAGTAATGATAACGCCACTTATACACCTAGCGAATTTCCGTTGGTAAGATTTATCTATCGTCTCCTGGCAATAGTGTTTATAGTGAGAGGCTATTTTCAGAAGCAGGGATTGTTTATGAGGAAAAGCGCAATCGTTTGTTACCAACCAAAGATGAAAAAAATTGTTTCATTCTTGACAACCTGCCACAATAATGGCATGGCAATAATTTGTGATTAAAACACATGAATGTGACATTTTGAATAATATGCGCTTTTTTCATTATTTGATATCGTTATTCGGCCGAATAGTTAAAAAAAGTGGCCGAATAGAACGAATACCGAATAGTAGCAGAATATTCGTGGCACCACTATATGCATCAATATAATGCTCATATGTGTGTCCATGGCGCCCGCGCAACAGTGTTTGAGTAGTGCTAGTGCTGGGCTAAGAGCGTTATTATTACCATTTTTGTTAATATGTATATCCGAAAAACTTGTTTGATGTTCAATTCTCATAACTACTACTGTTACTAACCAATTAGGAATATTGTTACTAAACAAAGTGTTTAAATTATAAGAATATTATTACAAAATCACCCTTTCCGATCTCCTGTAAAAAATTGAAATTTGCAGTTTAAATAGTCTATAGAAAAATCGTTTGGGCATACATACAAATAGTTGTACAACACTTTGCAAAGAATTTATATATGAATAATAAACAATGTCACTTCCATCACAAAACAGATCAAAGTTGAAGGGGACCGCAACATGACTGATAAAAACATGCATACATAACACGACAACAGAAGCAGATGGCCAAGTACAATTCATTGCTAACAGAGAAAATGTCGGATAAAATGCTGTGCATTCAAAACCTTAATAATAAAAATGTCCTAATTCAAAATACATGTTTATGTAATTGACAACATACATTTCAAAAAATATTCTTGTTTATATACATGATTGTATACGTTGATTTACATTCTCGCCATATTTACAGAGGTCAATCTATATCCGAAACTGAACCCAAATCACTAAAAAAATAAACCGAAAAAAAAAACGTGAATTCCTATTTTTATTTAATTGCGATAAACAAATTTGATCCAAGGGTCATTGACTTGCACGACTCTTGCAAATATTTTGAACAATGACCTTAAATGCGCAGAAAGAAACGCATTTTAGATCTATTTGGTGGTATGGTGCGGGTAGCGACGGCGGGAGTGACGTATCGAGCGCGCGATTCGTAGATCAGTCATCTTTGCTTCCCGTACTGCGTCTACGTCACGCTGACGTTCCACATACATTCTATTCTAGTCTGTCACGAAATGCCACGTGGTTTGGTATGTAAACAAGAGTCAGTAGTGCAAAAAAGAATCGCTACCAGGTTCACCAGGACCTGCATGGTAATGGCTGCGGTACGGTACTGTGGAGCTAGATACTTCTAGCAATAGTGTCATGTAACCTAAAGTTGGTAAGTACCAAATCTAAGTTACAGAAAACTTTTTTCGGTCAACTTTTCTATTTAATGTAAATAAATAGTAAATTATAACAATACTAGTACATAATCATAATTTTAAAAAAAATGTAAATAAGCGATCGAGAAAAATTACGTATCGCTCGGTGAAGCGGGTGGCGGGGTCACTGCCCTTGCGTGGTGAATACGACTCGAGACAATTTTGCAAACCTTTACTAAACACAATTAGCCAGAATATTGAACAGAATAATTTTTTAAATATTTTTAGATGATTTAGCATTATTTCTATTATTAATTTCTTAAATATGGGGAGTATGTAAATCAACACACTGTATATTAAATAGAATTTCGTAGTATTTAACATACTGTCTGGAGTCATTCAATAGAATGTAAAAGAAACAAGACTTACTCTTTTTTTTTAATATCAAATGACGAGACAAATTTCGGGGAGCATATTACTAAATAATGTAGAATAGTTTTATTGTAGATCGTTAAAATAATTATTCACA
>NW_020653757.1:629020-635693 GCF_003589595.1 Hyposmocoma kahamanoa
GACTGCAGTACTAATTAATATGTTTTAGTTTATTCTAAATTATATTAATAATTAATAATAAATTGAACTTAATAAAAATTCATTCAATAAAATAATTTGTAAAACTTAATGTAGCGTAAATTGGAGTGTTTTCTTTGTAAAATTAAAAATAAGGTATTTAATTAATAACTATTGTAACTATAGTGAAAAAATAGGGTGGTTTGCATCAATATTAGACATAACTGGTTGAAGACTGTACCACCTCAGTCAACCGTGACCATGGGACCTGTAAAAAACACAAATATACGCGATTTAAATCCGGAAAAATAGTTTCATTTCCTATGATGCTAATTTACTTACCACCAACATTTTGCTGCGCAATAAAGTATTGAGCATTGAAATAAATATATATTTTTATATCTATATTATTTAAGAATACAATGTAAACAAAAGTTAGTTCACTACACATACATTACAACTCAAAGACACTTCAGAAATAACAAAGGAATGAAGACATTTAAACGACCAAAGCGCTGGATTGTTTTATTTTCGCTACTTCCACAGTTTGATGACACCCGCCATTTTGCTTTGAGAGAAAGTTGCTTACATGAAAAACGAAATGAAAAATTCTTGATAGAATCAATCACAACGTGATTGAATTTATTATTTGGAATTGTTGCTACAATCATTGCGATAGGATATAATGGAAACAAGTCCCTTTATTACCTTAAACAACATCTCGTTTATATCAAATGCTTTTTCTTTTCAGAGAGGCAATTTTGACTTTAAATAATTCGCCTTGCGGGTTAAAAAACTATATTCCTTAGAATAATAACGCATAGAATGATAGTTTCATATCAAACGAACTGTCACAAGTGAGGCAAAAATCAAATTCATGTAGGCTAGTTTTAGTAGTAGGTTAATTTTCGGTTTTAGTGAATATTAATATAAAAATACAAGTTGAATCGCGTTACTTCCTTGTGGAATGTGATGTTAGTATCTATTTTATGTTTGTCTGACGTATTTTTACACTCATTTACCGCACATTTCGTCATTTTTAGCTAAAATTCTTGAGCTGTTCGCGGTGCAAGTTGACCTTGAGCACTGACGGCCCGCCCGCTCGTGTAGGCCCTTTGGGAGCGCTTCAATTTGCCTCACTTAGCGTGTGCGGGCTAGGTTTCTATGCGTTATTATTCTAAGCTATATTCGATGTTATTAGAAATCTGAATTCTTTAAAATAAGTTCTGCCCACGACACCCTTATGATTGGTCGCTTGCTGCTGCTTGCGTCAGTCGCTAAATGGCGTGAGTAAAGTTTTACTAAAGATTGTACTCGCCTTATTAGAATTTTATGTTGTATCAATAGTTTATAAGGTAAGAAAGAGTTTCTCAATAGGACTGTACTTTTTTTATGTGTACGTTACGCGATAACTCTGACATTTGTGGACGGATTTCGATGATTCTTTTTTTGTTGGAAGGGGGCTCAATTATGGGCACATTCAAATTCGAAGACAATACTTCGCCTCTAAGGGTGACAAATTAGGGAACGAATCCGGTTTATTGGATTTCACCTACATTCCTTATACAGATTTCGATAAAACTTAGCAATATATTTGCTCAATATAGCCGCCTTACTTTCTGAAACTCATATTTTAAAGAACAAAGCTACTGAAACCCAAAAAATTGATTGTATATACAAATTTTGCAGGTTGATTTCACATCACATTTCCTTCATATTCACACATTGGCTTTTACCTATTTTTAAAGTAATGCATACAATATCAAGGGTGTTACCCTTGATAAGAAATTTAATAACGAATTCACTCTTTATAAGATACGAGTTTGAGAAAGTAAGACATTGATATGTAATTCAACAAACCTATGAGGTTGGCTTTTTTTTTCTAAAAAAAGTTACAATTTAAGTGTCTCTAATCAATGAAGTAATCACCAACCATCTCTTTTCAGCTCCCTAACTTTGATTTCATGATGCAATACAGATTATAGATAGAAATAAATTTAAAATTAGAAGGTAATCAAATAACATTTATAGGCGAAATAGAAACAGTACATAAAACATAGCTCCGAAATATAAGGAAACTCTGTATCGCGGGTGCAATGGACACACATATAAACAACAACAAATTACCCCCAAACTCACGAGAGAATAAAACGTAGGCCATACAAATATGTCTACCGGCCCGGGAATCGAAGTTGGGACTTTCGCGTGGCAGACCAGCATGACAATCGTTCAGCCTCGGTGGCAGTACAGTCCATGAACGGGTAATAAGTTTCTCTTGTTTTGTATTATTGTTATATTTGAGAGAAAAGTTTAAAAAAGAGGTAACTTTGACTAAATAGATTTCTCACGGATGGTGCTATGGCATAAAGTCGTTAAAAACCAAAAAACAAAGATCTGCAACAAGCATATAGAAAATTCGTAAGATCGGCTGGTTTGTTCCCTAGCTCAGTTGGCAGAGAGTCGGGCACTGATTGGTTGAAGGTGCTGGTTCGACCTGATCGAAGTAAAAAAATACAAATATAAAGAAATTAAGTTCTACGCTGACTTTTGTAGCAGTAGAGCTCCTTGTGAAAGATTTCGGCCAGGGAAGTAATGTGCAAAGCATTACTGCGTTCCGATTTTGAAGGGTAAGGGTGCTGGTGAAAAAAACAAGCACATAGGACTTGTCAACTTACGTCACTGGGTGACGGGCGCAGTGGCAGTGCCCCTCAGACCTTTGTGACTTAAAGCTCTGAGTGCCACTGCAACTGTTATGTACAGGCGCGTCGCCTATCACCAGGCCCATTATTTGTTCGACCCGTCACGTGGTCTCATAAAAAAAATTCACAGTACATTTACATTCCCTCTCATTAATATTGTGTCTCTGACAATTTCATGAAAAATTGTCACAGACACGATATTAATACGAGGGACAAAAATATACTGGTTTGTTCTTAACTGTCGTCTTCACAAAGTCACGATTCATTTGAGGGGCAACGCATATATATGCTTCTATAAATAAGATTCCTGTTGTCGTTTAGAATTTGCCATTTACAAGGTGATTGTATCACTCCTGATTCTCCTTTAAGTTTCTGCCGTTTGAGGTTTCAAATTTTGTCAATGACAAATGTGAACAAAGGACAATGGCGAACTCCCATACAAATGTTTAACATAATTTGTATATGCGTCTGTTTATGAAAGATATGTGAAAACATAGTTTGAATTCCTAAACAATTTTGGTTTTGGGTTTACTATTCTGAGAAGTCTGAATTGAAGATATTCCAGTTTGAAGTTGTGGAAGTTATATTTTACATAATTGAATAAAGTACATATATTCGGTGTATTATTTTATACGCAAATAAGCTACAGAAGCCTTAAACAAAGTTAACAGAAGTTGAATTGTGCCGTAAGTTTGTGACGTGGCGAAAGTTCAACGTAAAATATTTTATAAGGTAGGTTCACAAGGCAGTTAAGTCATGGCAAAAGAAAATTGAGTTAATACATACTCTTTGTGAAACGTGCCATCTATCCCGGATATCCGGAACTTCTTTGTCAGTTTTACCACTTTCTCGCATGGTATATTTAGAGAAGGAATGCTCTACGTTATTTTATGTATTAAAATAGTTGAATCTCTTATTGCAATTCGATCGAATTAGTACATTTGATATTGTGAACTAACATAATGTGGTAGGTATTGAAAATTTATTTTTGGCGGTTAGATATCGCTCAACGTTAAGAAACATACAGTTATAGTTTTCAGTCCGGTTACGTACAGTGAGAGCGCTGCTGGCGCTGGTGGAGTTCTTGTAGACTGTTCAGTGGGGTTGTAATGTAACCAAGAGAGTAGTAGTAGCCTCTGCAGCCTCCGCAGCCTCCGCAGCCTCGTACTTAGTAGTTTAAAGTTCAAAATTCAAAAGGGTAAAGAACTAGCGGTAATAAATCCAGTTTTATAATAAATTTATTCCGGTTATAACAATATTTATGATCTTTGAAAAATTGTAAACGGCTCAAAAAAAATTAGAAGAGAAGACGTGTTCGCTGCCGCGATCGGGCAGGGAGTGACGATTGAACGAAACAAAATCAGAATGCGACGCAAAAGAGCCATGGAACAATTCAAAATTAAAATTGTAATACGAGTGGCCAGAAACCGGAGAAAGGCGATAAAAAGGTGACGGGAGCTCTCACCGGCACAGTACTAATCAGTCGTTTGAGTTTCATTCAAATATAATAATAAAAATAATATTCATTCAGTGAAAAATGTACATCATTACAATGCTCAGCTAAAAAAACATAAGTACTATAGTACGCTGAATGTACTCTTCAATTAAGTGAAGCCACTACAGTCGAACTAGGAAATCCTGTGTCTCAGTATGTACTGCCTTTCCCCTTGGTAAGAGCAATGTACAGGCCATTGCAGAAGTACAGTGATGAACATTTTAAACGAGATTTTACATTTTTGGTATTAGGAGACTAATAACTGTAATAACTAATTTGGGAAAAAAAAAAGAAAAAATGTGTGCACCTGCGCGTGCGTGCTTGCGTTGTTGTATAAGTGAAAGCGTGCGTGCGTGCGTGCGTAACTTATGATTTTATTTCCAGATTTAAGACAGACCTGTAGTAGAATTTGAAAAAAGTAATAATTTTATGTTATTTATACTTGTTATTATCACATTTGAAAACGCCAAATAACTCTTTTAGCAATAATTTCGCCATTGTTTTTTACGGCGTAGAGTTTCTTACTGCTTCACAGTGGAGACTTGCCTTACGATTAAGTTCAATTTGCTTCTAATGAAAAACAGATAATTCGGATATTGAATTTGTGATTGCACAATACATATCACAAAGAAAAAAATAACAATAGGATGCAATAAAAATTGGGTCACATTGAGTTATATACACCGTTGGAATGAGAAATATTAGTTGATTCCAATGGAATAGATAACTCAATATGACCAAAAGTGTCGCTTATCCCATTTTGCTATTCAAGCATCGAATTATTAACTTTTTTCTATCTACAACGGTTGTAGTCTATTGGGACAATGGTAGTTTATCAATTCAGAGGTTGATACGGTTTACGGACTTACTTTAACTTTCAAAGTTACGTATCCACGTGAACAGGGAATACCAGTTCATCTTCAACACATCTATACGCCGAACTGCTCGTTACGGGTACCTACAGCTCCGGTACCTATCTGGAAAATAGCGAGGTTATTGTATGTGCGTCAGAGGCGGCTCACCCGAGGCACTAGACTCTCGAGAACCGGATGAAGTCAACTGACAGAGGTCTGTGACAACCTTGTACACTGGCCGATCTGGGGTCAGAACCTGAACTTGTAAGGTTCCTGTGCACGCACAGGTTATAGTGCCCTTCTCGTATACTCTAAGGGTGCATTTATTCGACACGAACACCCTGCAGTGTAGTTCGCGTTGCCGCCGCGCAGCGTCCGACTCTTATAGCAAAATACGCTCTATTTGTTTAGCTTTTACGTTTTAACTTAAATGAGCATCGCGGGCAACGCGGACTCCGCTCGGCGACCGCGCGGTAGTATTATTCAGAGGAATTTAAATGTTGTTGCCTAGTAAATAGAATTCAGATTCGTCATTAACGTATTTGAAGGTGTGGTCGCAGCGCGGCGGCCGCGCGAAATCTTCCTCCTCGTGTAACTAGGCGCTAACGGTGAATAGGGAAGGTTACTACAATCAAAACTAATGTAGAAATATATGGGGCTGCTGGGTACGGGTCTCTTCTCAGGCGAGGGTTTAAGCTATTGCCCGCCACGTTGGTCCAATGCGGAATGGGGACAGAGTCTCAATTATTTCTTCCCGAGACGCGCAAATGCAGCGCAGCCTGGATACAACCTATATAAGTTCTCTTGTCATGTGTAAGATAGTTACGAAATTGTTTTGATAAAAAATTCATTCGACAGCCGGGCAGTTTTTACGACCCAAATACGTAATCCTTTTACGTGCAAAGGACAAGTTAATTAGGAATTATGCGCTGGAAGTTGTTAAGCCTCGGAAAGGTCACAGCTATAAAGATTAATGTCCTTAAAACGACAGGGCATGTCATTTTTTGAGAACGGGCTTAGTGTGTGACCCGCGGAAAAGCTGGAAAGGCCATTAAAACATTTGACAGATTATGGGTTTATATTATTTCGGAAAAGAGTGGTCAGAATTAGACGATCACTCAGTCAAGTCAAGACAGTCAAGAGTGGATGAGATTTTTGAAAGTGACGTTGTTAGTGTAGTGTGCTATCCTGTGTATGATTTTAATAAAAATGAAGCAAATGAGGACGAGCAAAGCAGGCGGCGTCGGCGAGCAACTAACCAGTTGCTCGCAGCCGTATCACAGATTACTTAATAATTACTACGGCCGTACTGAGTGACCGGGATGCCCGGGTTTTCTCGCGCAGTTTCCGTCGTGCAGCGTCGCAGAATCTCATGATTAAGAACCACGGACTAGTTCGAAACCCCTTGTTTGCCACCCTTAGAGGTGGAACATTTTCTTCAAATTTAAATGGTACTTTAAACGCAAGAGCGGGGTGAGAGTCGTCGAGCTAGCACGTTTGAACTTACTACCAAATAAGATCTAATAACTGTAACGTTTTTATATATTTTATTATGAAAACTACCGCGGTTATCACACATTATAATATAAAAGTAACGGGACTTACTCGCGTAGTATTTTAGTCGGAAG
>NW_020653757.1:635703-646628 GCF_003589595.1 Hyposmocoma kahamanoa
AGCTCAGAAAGTGGTCTGCCACCGCAGACCCATTGACATCTTGGTTCTTCATGGATCGGATATGCTCAGCTAGCCTAGTAGCCACGCTCCGTCTCGTTTCGCCGACGTAACACTTGCCGCAGTCACAGGGAATCATATATTTTTGTTTTTAGATAAAAAACTAACCTTTTAGCCACGTTTTACTGAAATCGGTTACCGGAAAGTGCGCGAAACCGGATTCATTTCCTAGTTTGCCACACTTCGAGGTGTACAATTTTCTTCAAATTTAAATGGGATCAATACTGAGGAACCCTTTTTCAACAAAATAAGATTCATCAAAATTGGTTCATAAATCTGTATGAGTTATCGCGTAATGTACATAAAAAAACATACAGCTGAATTGAACATCCTCCTTTTTTAAAGTCGGTTAAAAAAATCGCCTTAAATACATGACTTATCCGTTAGATTACTTAATATGTACGAAGCAAAACTTATATATAATTTTTCGTATCCAGTAGAATTTACTTATATTTGGCACGAGATAAATGGCACATTTGGCTCGTGTCGCGTATGCCTTTTTTTAAAATTCTATTCTGGCAGACACCAAAAAATTTTAATTATTGATTTACGTCACATTATTATTTAGGGTACGAATTGTAAGTTACGATCATTGGTTATACGGGAGAGGTTATGTACAAGGAAAAGTTAAAACAAGTGACGGGACGAACCAGTCGTGCGCCTGGTGGCAAGGGACACTCTTATCCATAACAGTTGCAGTACCACTCAGAGCTGTAAACCGCAAAGGTCTTATGGGCACTCCCACTGCGCTCATCACCCTGAAACACAAATTGACAAGTTCCATATGCCTGTAATTTCGCCATCACCTTTAACCCTTCCAACCGGCAGAAATAGGTAAGGTGACAGTACCTCTCTGGACGAACTCTTTCACAAGGGTAGGGCCTTTAACCCTTCCAACCGGCAGAAATAGGTAAGGTGGCAGTACCTCTCTGGACGAACTCTTTCACAAGGGTAGGATATCTCAAAATATTTAAAATAATTCCCGAATGCATTTTTCACACTAAACTGAGACCATAATTGCTTAGGCCTGACGCATGGACATTTTAAAGTACATAGGGTATATAGCGAGTTTCCCGTTGTAGTTTGCTGTTTAAAAAAATAATTTCCATCTATATTGTAAGCTGTGTGGTGAAGAACGACGAGTCCGAACGTTTTGAAAATAGTAAAGAAGGAAACTCTTCCAAGCTTCATTTGCATGCATGGCTTCCGGCTATGTTTTCTCGTTGCTCAATCTTAGCTTTGCTCTGGCCTCCTTTTGACTCGGCGGTAAATGCTCAGGTTGGGGTGTTACTTCCAGCGGGGTTATAAGCGGCGATGGCGCAGTATTCACATATCACAATTGTATATGGTGGAAAGTATTAATATGAAAATATATAGCATTGCACCAACTGTAACTGAGTCGGTTTCTGATGTAGCTATGGTGTGCGGAAGGAATAACAGTTATGTCTCGCTTCACACGGGATAATTTCGACAAGATTTTTCGGACGATATTCAATAACAAATTAATTTTAAAAAAGTGCCAAATTCATTTCAATTACCAATGAAATTTTTTGTTATAGTTTCACATAACAACCATGGACTAAATTAATCTAATGGACTAAGCAGAGGCTTCTAAAATGAAGTCCCTTTATATCAGATTTTTATAATCAATTATGAATTTGTATTGCAATTTCAATTTTATAATTTTTTCCGATTTTTTACAGTTACAAATTTTGTAATATTTTTGTTTTTATAATCTATAAAACTTTCACAATACTAACACATATGCACACAACATTCACTTCACAAAGTTCTTGCTTTTGATGCACCACAACGCGCCACCGGCGACGTTGGTAGCTGAAAATCAATGCTTTACTTTTGGGCAAATTTTGTACTGAGCCACGACCTATTTGACTGTTGATAATTAGTGTTATCTTTTTTATTGTTCAATTTATCTTTTGCAGTTTGTTTTTATTTAATTTTGATTTCCGTATTTCTCCTTTAATCCATTCAGTGTCTTATATTTAACTGCCCCCGTGGCCGAACGGTCACCATGGCCGGACTACCACGCAGAGGTCCCAGGTTCGATTTTCGGGCCGGTAGAAATATTAGCATGGCTTAAATTTATTTCTCTCGTGAGTTTGGGTGTAATTTCTGGTTGTTTATGTGTGTGTCCATGGCACCCGCGACACAGGGTTTCCCTAGTGCGGGACTATGTTGAGTGTGTTGAGTGTATGCGTTATTATATTGCTGTCTGTGTGATGCAAGTCAATAAATGTTTTATCTATATATTGAATATCGTCAGAAAAATCTTGGTGAAAATACCCCGTGTGCAGCGCGAGATAACTGTTACGTAAACTGTCACTCCTCCCGCACCGCTTCCTCAGGAACCGACTCACTTAAGCTGTAGGCCTGTACATTCATTTTGCGTCTTCAAATATCCATCCTTCGCTACCAATAAGAAGAAAACGCTAGGTTAAATGTTTAAAAGGAAAATACTAGGATTTGGCTAGGTGTAAAATGTAATTTAATAGAGATTAAAAGATCTCACGATCACAGCCCGAAATAAGAGCAAAGCAAGAGCCCGAAACGTGATTTGTTTGAAAAAACAAAAGCACGTGATTTAGGTTCCTAAAAAATACCAATTTCCAGTAATTTTGTAGAATAGTGAATAAGGAAACCTATACATGCTACGATTTCTCCAGCAGCGAATAATTCCAGGCAAAGCTTGAAAATCAACACATTGGTGAAGCAATTACAAGATATTATTTTATTTAATATGTCGTACGTTCATTTATTTGTTTATTTATTCATTATGGCTGCATGTACAATTTGTGTAAAATTGATCTTAAAAACTATCACAGCACGTTTACCCTTTTGGGGCATAGCAATTTATAACATTTGCATTTATAGTATTTATATTATTTACAAGACATTAAATAAAAATAAATAGATAAGAAATGTTTTGCGTTGAAGAAGGAAGTACTTTTATATGTAATATAAGTAGTTATTAAATACCGTAACAAATTTATACGTTTCGAAGTAGATATGTTTATTATTAACAAACATCGGGTATACATATAAACAGAAATAGAGACAAAATGTCATTTAATTTGTTTGAAAACTATTCTGCCAAATCATTACTGTGACAACGGGTGTCGTCAATTGTTTCACTTCAAATCGACCAATTCAACTTCAGCTTTGCTATCATGGACGAAAATTACAAAGTTACATATTTAATATTTAATTACCAATGAAATGTGATTCCGTTTGTTTTGTCATTAGATGTTTTGCTGTTTTTCCTACACCACCGAATGGAACAGCCCCTATTGTTACAGATATTATCTTTATTACAATAAATACAGAATATGTCTGGAATGTACGGAGACGTATACACAGGTCAGTTGTTGGCGCTGTACTATTTCAGCTTTCTAACTTGTGATTTCAGTGCAAACGAGAGTCGATGTTTAAAAGTCGTATAAGGCCCATTTGCCTGATAAGTTGCCAGGGCTGGATGACCCTTAATTCGTCTCTGTTTCTCGTTATATACTCGATGTAAATAAATTATTAGATCCCACAAAACCTAATTTTAAAATTACTACGTAACAGAATTAATTTGTTTCTATGACGATGAGGGTCTCATCCGTAGTCAGTGTAATCTTACTTAACGCAAATAAGCACCGCTATCAGTAACACCACACTTTACATATGAAAGACACACCCCGAGGCGGTCCGCTAAGCTTTCTGCTTCTTTGTATTTTGTTTCTGATGCGATGTTACTTTGCTATAGCTGGTTTCGCAATTTAACTTAAGTACCTCTTTATAAGGGATTTTCTATTTTAAGGAATGTGTATTTTAAATTACCCACTAAGTACATTCGGGAGCTTCGCCGGCTCTAATGGAATATAGGAGTTTGTATATTAAGAGTCTATACAACCTCATACGGCTTTGGTTGATTCCGAATAACATTGGAAGTGTTGAATTGATCACTTTGGAATAAATATAAAGTAAAATTGTGGATATACACCATTGACTTACAAATAAATGGACGACGGGTCTAATACAATAACCACGAAAAAAATGTCCCAAGTCAACCTATTTAAACGTAGTGACATGTAAAGGAATATGAAAAAGCTAAAACGTTGAATTTAAATTGTAATGTCATCGCAGTACTGTCTAATTTTGCTTGCTTCGCTGTCAGTGGAACAAACGAAGACTAAAGCGTGAATGACGCTCTGTATACGATTTTAACGCCCTATAAGTTCGGACACTTTTTAGCGCGGACCCGACGTCCATATAATTGTAAGTCAATGATATACACTGATTACTATACGGTGTGAAAACACCGAAAAAAAAAAAGAAAACTGGACATACAAATTTTTTTTTTTAAATCAATTGAACTAAACGGAAAACACATAGTTGTACAATGAACATTTGAAAAAAGAAATAACGCCAGTGTCCCAGCCGCTCGACCCGAGCAAAATGAACCGTATTAGTACTGAAAAAATTTGCATTCGAGCTGAGGTAGTTTCGACTCCTAAGGAATGTGTATTTTAAATTACCCACTAAGTAGATTCGGGAGTTTCGCCGGCTCTAATGGAATATAGACATGAGAGTTTGTATGTTAAGTGCGTAATGGAAATAACACAGTATAATAAAATAAGCTCTAAAAACGTAATAACATCAAAAGCTACTTACTATTATTGACACGCTATGTCTAAAGATCATGGCCCATAATACGACAGAGTTATTGGATGTTCGCGTACAAAAACCACGTTAGTTTTAAATTATGCAGTTGTTAATGACTATTTATATTATACAGTAACAGGGCAATAAAGATTTGACATCAGACATATTTTAATTGTATGAAAACCTTAATTAGGCTATTATCAGACTTTCTGCCAAAATAAATATCGTCTTAGTCGTGCGCGATCAGTGGTATCAGGAATTAGACAGAAATCATTCAAACATTTCGAGTACTCTTACCTCAATCGGCCCCATAGACTATTGATCCTTACCAGAGACCGGATCGAGAGGCATAAAAAAAAGTTTTGTAAAAATTTGCTTTTATCTTGTTGACTGTACAATTTTTTCAAAATTTGTCCATGCCAATCAAAATATCTTCACATTTTATCTAATATAATTTTTATATAAATATCTTCATATTCATGGATAGTGTGCAAGAACCGTTTTCCTGTAACTACAACGATTAAGGTAGATGGCCTTGCTGCCTTGTCTCAAATTTACACCATTATATATGATCACCATGGAGTGGACCCCACCAAACGTAAGACGAAGACGTGGAAGACCCAGAAAGAGATTGGCTGTAGCGATTTAACGCCGCTTCAGCCGTATAATCTACGTCATACTCACATATTACTAACAGATACGCACACTACATTCACTTCACAATGTTTTTGCTTTTGATGCAACGGGCTACCATCGAAGGTGGTGGGTGAAAATCATCGTTTTGCTTTTGGGCCAATTTTACACTGAGCCACAACCTATTTGGCTTGCTTTAGCTCACTAGCTGCTATTATCCTCAAGCTGTTGATCATTAGGTTACTATTATGTTTTTAAATTTATTGTATTGCTGTTTGTTTTTATTTTATTTTCTTTAATTTCGATTTCTGTGTGTCTCTTTTAATCAATTTACTGTGTTACGTTGTTGTGTGTGTGTTGCAAGACAATAAACGTTTTATCTATCTATCTATTTTTTTATTCCATAATTCCCAGTACGTACAATAAATCGACACATACTATTTAATAGTAAACATATTTTTTAATAAATCTAGCCATATGCCGTTTCTGTACGCTGTGAGTGTAGTTTTTTTACTTTTGTAGGCCATGATCTTTTAGAATTAATTTAATATATGATTCGTTTTTATAGACATGTATGCACATCACGTCCTTTTCCCATTAGGGTAGACAGAGATCACAGCCATTTCGTATCTAAAGTTTTATATGTTATCTTCTTTACTACATAACATAGTATATTTATTTATTTATTTTTGGCATAGCTACAGAATACAAACTGTGAAGACGCTTAAAGTTAACATGCATTATAATAGGAGTAAATTTGTATTCCTATGACAGCCATACACGGCATTTGCAAAATAAATAAGTACTTACAAATTAACAGGTTATTAAACATAAAAAAACATAAAATAAAATTTGCACTTAAAAACAATAGCAAAAAATCATGTTACACGTATATAAAAACATGAGATTCTTAAATATCCAACTTATTCAGCTTCTCCTTACAAATATTTAAATAAGTATAGCGACTATGGGAGAATAAGTCCAAATCTTTAGAAAAACATGCGAAAAATAGGATAATTATATGAGACATTGTTAGTGGTGCATGGCACAAGAAAAAGTTATTTGGGTACGTTTACTGCCAATCTTAAACAAGGCGTGGCTTAAGATCTCACTTGAGTCCATTTCAAAGTTGATAATTTTAAACAGTGTGGAATATTCCAGTATCGCACGTCTGTACTGAAGAGACCGTACCTTAAAATATTTGAGTCTTGCCTCGTAAGTAGGTATCCAATTTCCTACGCATTCCAAACCTAGAGCTCAAGTTCCGAAGAAACCGTCTTTGGACAGCTTCGATTCTTTCAATATGACAATTATAAAAGGGTGACCATATAACTGAACAATACTCTAAATTGCTGTGGACCAAGGAAGAAAACAGGGTTATCATACTGTTTGGGTTTTGGAATGGTTTTGTCATTCTATTAATAAAACCCAACATTCTGTATGCTTTGGCTACAATGTTCTCGTAATGTGCCGAAAAATTAAGTTTAGCGTCAAGCCAAACACCTAGATCATTGACTCTGTCCTGTCGCGTTAGTACCACGCTGTTTATATTGTCCTGGTATTCGGTAATAGTCTGTTTTTTGGTGAATGTAATAACGTTAACATTTAAGTACATAGCTAATGTTAGCACAAGCTACATTTTAATAAACTTACTTCGCTGGCTCAACGACCCAAAGTGGATCTTGGCATCCGACAAAAATGGACGCCATTTCTTACGGTCTTGTGCTAGTTCGGACCATTCAGGCACATTCAGTTCCCTCAGATCTTTGGCGACTCCATCGTTCCAGCGATATCTCGGACGCCCCACAAGACGATGCCCCGTAGGTCAACCCAAATATACTCGTTTGGCAGTTCGGTCCTTTCCCATTCTTTCCATATACGCTTTTCATAAAGCCAGCGAAATAGGACGGATTTTAATTCCCCGATTACGGGGGTTTTGGGACGGACTAACTCACGCTCACGTAAAAAACAAACCATTACGAAACCGACAGAAAAGCATAAACGAAACTTGTTTTTCATAGTTTCAAGTGCTGGGACGAACATGTTCTGCGCCTGATGGTAAGCTACACGTCTGTCCTTAACAGCAGTGTCACTCAGAGCTTTAAATCGCAGATATGTGGGGCAATGCCATGCGCCCGATACCCTGAGACATAAATTGACAAGTCCTGTGTTGCAAACCTGTAGGTCAACGTTACGCAGCGTGCACAAGGCGCACTGCGCCTCCAATATAATACCGTGACCATGGGACCTGGTCACGGTTGACCTGAGACCTGTAAAGGGCCCGAAACGTCGGTTTGTTTGAAAAAACAAATGTACGCGATTTAAATCCGGAAAAATAGTTTCATTTCCATAATGCTTTTTTTTTAAATAAGCAGTTTTTCCCATCTCTACTTAGGACCCTAGCCCCTAGATGCTCTCTGATGGCGAGGCCCTGGGTGCAGCTCCGCTGTCCATTAACTAAAACGCGGCTGACTGATTTTTTAGAGATATCATAAAAAACCATAACCCAGGTTTAGAATATTGAAATCGTTTAATGATATGTCAACCATACATCGTTAAGGTAAGTTCCAATAAGTGGAACTCGTTAATTATTAATTAAATTTTTATTGAATTGATATTCAATTATTTTTTGTGAAATTACTTCACTAGTTTGTTATAATTATTAATACAAAGTTCGAACACTCAGAAAACATTCCTTCGATCCGGTCGGATTCGAACCGACGTCTTCTTGCATACCGTGCCAGACGCTATACCAACTAAGCCACGGAACGAACCAACGGACCTCACGAATTTTTCTATGTGCTTGCGTCGTGTCTTTGTACTTGGTCTTTCAACGACTCTTTAGTCGTAGCGCCATCTATGAGAAATCTATGACAGGTTTATCACCCAGTTAGTACCTTTACATCGTTAATTATTTTCAACTGTTTTTAAAAGGGAATTTTGTGCTTTTTTTCTAATTAAAACGGATATTTGACCATTTGTCACTTAGCCGAGTCTTTTACGTTATTTTGTTACTAACGCTATTTTAGAGTCCGAAATAAATTATTATTATTATTATTATTACTGCTTGGCGGCATAAATAGGTGACGAACTCATTCACAAGGAGCTCTACTGCTAGTAAAAATTAATAAGCCTAACGCTTCGTTCGAATTCTTGAAATATCCACAGCATAGGGGTGGAACCCCGCTTGCGTCTGATCCCCCAATGATGGAAAGGGGAGGCGAAATTAAATCGTGCAATTCCATATCGCACACTCTCCGTGATATATCCTGTTGAATACCAATAAGCAAGCAACTTTACAGCGGAGTCTCTGCAGCTTCGTCTCTACTAATATAACGCCAAGTCTTTTGGCGTGCTTTTCAATTGAAGACTGATATTAGCGATTACTTCACCGACAAGAGCTTAGCTGTTAAATAAGACGAAGAATTACTGCGTAACACATGAGGGAAATAAATGTTTCGACTATGACTAAAAAAAATATTTGACAAAAAAAACACAACGTTGAAAGGGGGCGAAGCGATAACCTCCGATAAGCGTCTGATTACCGATTACATGTTTCCGTTGTGGACTTAAACGCCTTGTAAATGTTATATCGTGACGTTAAACGTTTTTTAACTCTGTATTGAGGCGTGACCACTGATTTTAAAGATATATACATAGATTAATTTGCTAGTGTCAATTAGAAGTGACAGGAACGGAAGCATTTAAAATACTACGCTAATATATTAGCTGCACTAAAAAAAATCTTTGAAATAAACAATATGTTGTTTAAGATGGATTACGTAACTTATTTATTTTATTGCTATCAAAGCCTATCAAACAATTACTACAGCAAAAATTTTAAAAGTCTATACAACCTCAAACGGCTTTGGATGGAAAAAAATATAAAGCAAAACTGAAGCTATACGTTGATATATGGTGTGAATACACGATTCATAAAAACTTTCACGACAGAAAAAAACGAAAGCTTACATCGAAATTTTACAAGAAAACACTGTATTCAACAGGTTCTTTTTTATATTAACTGAACTAAATACAACGTGTATTGTAGACGTCATACAATTTTCAAACGGCTTTAGATTTATTTGTAAAAAAAAAATTCTGAAATAAAGCCAACTCCTACTCTTATGAAATAAAATAAAAACTTTTATGAAATGAACTAAATCATGTTGCGATTAATTACATCGAGTATCTAGCTGTTCTTTTTTATAATACCAAGTGATAGGACGAAAAAGTCGGGCGTCTGGTGGTAACCGACACGCTTGTCATAGCAGTACTAATACCACTCAGAGCTTTGATTCGTAAATATTTGAGAGGCACTGCCATTGCGACCGTAGCGCCCTAAGACATGAGTTGACAAAGATCAGAGTGGAATAAAACGGCATGTGTGTCTTAGTCAACTCAACTAGCGGGACCGGATGCCACAAATAAAGTAATTTTTATAAAAAAAAGTAAGAGACTTCAAACAAAGCTTATATGTACATACAAGCTAAAACTAAAAAGTTAACAATCGGTCATCACTAAAGTGTGCGAAACCTGATTCATCCCCTACAGGCACCCTTAAAGGTAGAATATTTTCTTCAAATTTAAATGAGACTAATACTGAAGTACCAACCTTTTTCCAACAAACAAAAAATCATTAACAATCAATCAATACAGTAGATGAAACTGGTATCGTGATCAGAGTGTACACAGGACTAGTAACAGTAGAGCTCCTTGTGAAAGAGTTCTTCCAGGGAATCACTGCAACTGTTATATTTCGTTCGTTCCGTTACTTGTTATTAAAAAAAAATTAAGATTATCAGTTTCCACTACCGACCGATTATGCGATCAAAGTAGACATACCCCAAACACTACTACAATTACAACGTACTTATCTCAAAAGCAGACAGCTCTAAAGACCATGCAAATCGCGGACACCACAATCACTTTAATTTTAAACTAAAACTATATAAAATCTATATAAAACTATATAAAATAAGAACAGACACGGTTGAACTTCGTTACTAATAACGGGATTCTCGATTTGAGAATAGATAATTAGAGTGACCTATTATTACTAACAAGATCCTTCTCCAAAAGCTCCTAAAAAGGTTTATTTAGATAGGTCGAAAGTAAACATATACAAGAACGAATCTAGACTCGTGGGTACTTTGCTATTGGTTTACGGGACCCTAAACACACAAATATACATGTATATTGAGGTGAAAAAGCAGTTAAATCATCCCATATTGTTTATGGTTCAAGTTAACCTGCACATTATTTAGAGACGTGATCGCGATATGGCGGCGTAATTGCTGTTAGAAGATTTACAGGTGCGAGTTGTTCCCAATGCCGATTCCACTCGTGTCAATTGTACCATACAATTTACCAATTGTGGAGAACTATTATGTTACAATAATTGAAGTAGTAGCAGTAGAGCTCCTTGTGAAAGAGTTCGTCCAGGGTAGTACTGCCACCTTACCTATTTCAGCCGCCAAGCAGAAATGTGAGCACTCTTAGGGTCGTATTCTAGAACTGTACTCAATGCTCAAGTCAGGATTTGAGTATGGTTTAAAGCACTCGAA
>NW_020653757.1:666628-666805 GCF_003589595.1 Hyposmocoma kahamanoa
AATAGAATAGAATATAATAGAATTATTTATTTCGGACCATGATCCATAATAATGTTAGTAATACAGTAAATTTTTCTTACGTGCTATGGTTAGTACAATACAAAATTACTTAATTTTAGTGAAAAGAAGTGAAAGTCTAGACCACTACCCTACGCACGTGTAGTTGCACCCAATGTA
>NW_020653757.1:666815-742953 GCF_003589595.1 Hyposmocoma kahamanoa
GAAAGTCTAGACCACTACCCTACGCACGTGTAGTTGCACCCAATGTAGTTGGTAGGGGCAGTCCAGCCTATTGGCAACAACGGCTAGGATGCTATTAGCGCTGCCGCGCACACGCATCATAAGTGAGGCAGCCTTCTTGCGCATAATGGCATGCGCCTCCATGAACGCCGGATGCACTACAGTGTCGCGGCAGCCCCATCAGCATCCTAAAAGCGATGTTATATTGCCCCCTAATGTATTCAGGGCTCTCTGCGTATACTTCGCCCACAGGCTGCTTGTGTAAAAGTTTTGGCAATATGCTTTAAATAATGAAATCTTTACATCTTTGGTGCAACGAGCAAACCTGCGGGCGAGCATATTACATCTAACAGACAGCGCCCTTCTCTCCCTCTCCATGTCGGCACTATCATGCAGGTTATCGGTTACCCAGTAACCCAGGTACTTAAATTGAGAGACACGACTTATCTCACTACCATAGAGAAACACCGGCGGCACAGTCCCAACAGAACCTGCCTTCGACTTAAAAACCGTGTTATACCTGAGTCCATGGGCTTCCGCATATGTCTCACATATCCTGAGCAGCTTACCAAGTGCACTGATCGCAGGAGTCAACAGCACCATATCATCAGCGTAACTGATATTATTAATGAAAGTGCCATCAATAGAGCAACCCACTTTGGCGCTGCTGAGTTCCACGATCAATGCATTAATATACAGGTTGAAAAGCGTCGGCTATTAAATAACTTCACTTTTGTGTTGAACATTACAATGGTAGCTTTAATATTAAATTGTGCTCAGAATCGAGAGTCTTCGCCTATTTATAAATCGGTTGGAAACAAAGTTAAAAATAAAATTCAGGCGTTATTAACGTAGTAACAAGGTTCGTGAATCTCAACACTAGAGTCACGGCGGTGCACTGAACCATGGCTTACGTGGAATACATAATAAATAAGAAACATTTCTTTGTTTCACTGATCAATATTACGTGCTATTTTCGTTATAGAAGCTAGAACAATACTACGGTTGACTATTGTATTACGACCCCCGCCACGTTTCGGAATTAAACAACAATTTTATTAATTAAAGCTGAAACCAGCGCCACCTTCCAAGGTCAAAAAGGAAATTATCGACATTGTATTGAAAACAATTTGGTAATTTGAGGTTTAATTAATCTCTTTACGTATTTGTTGGTCCTTCGATCCGGATAATCAGTGATTATAAAATTAGAATTAATATGTTATGAATAACGAATTATTATGACGGATTTGTTCTATGAAATTTGTAGACTTCACCGACATAATTATTATAACAAACAATTAATGAGTCACCATACCCTGCAGAGCAGTGGGGTGGAGTTTTTTCACATTATTCTCTCTCTCTCTCTTCAC
The DNA here is from genome assembly GCF_003589595.1 of Hyposmocoma kahamanoa. Classification (NCBI taxonomy): domain Eukaryota; kingdom Metazoa; phylum Arthropoda; class Insecta; order Lepidoptera; family Cosmopterigidae; genus Hyposmocoma; species Hyposmocoma kahamanoa. The sequence goes on from NW_020653757.1 coordinate 668,204, forward strand.
TCCGTAAGGTGCATTACCACCGGCGAAGTGAGGATTGAAACATATTTGGCAAAATTTCAATTATCTCCTAATCTTAGGTAGAAATGATCTCGTTTGATGACGATGTGCGAGACGAGAATTGAGATATTTGTTCGAGTAATATTGAACCGAATTGCTGCCAACATGGAGTGTTTATTAACTCTGCAACTGAGCCACAGGACCGATAGCGCGAGCTCGCGATGGCTATTAATGTCAACTGCGAGATTGTGAGATACGTACCGTTGAAGATGATATATATCTGGATGACGTGGGATGTTCTTCGTCAAATTCGTAAACTTCGTAAAATTTGGCTCATAACTTCTTCTTTTCACAAAAAAACATGAAGCAGACGTGTAAAACCAAAAATCTCTCTCCCCCGTCTCACTACTATCCCGCCACCGTAGTCCCTCTTCATTCTTTCACTCACTCAATCCTCTCCTTCACTCTTACATTATTAATTAAATTTTTATGGCTATCTTCACCATTAAAAATATCCTACATACACAAATAATCGTTATAATTTATTAATCAAAGGAATTTACTCTATCCTAATTATAATAATAATAATAATGGGTTATAATATTGATTTTATTGAATACCACGATACTTTACTACCATGATATTAATTTATTTTTTGAGATATCATTCCACTAGTTTGTTATAATTATTAATACAAAGATAGAATGTAAGGGAAAATTCCTTTGATCTGACAGCACTCGAACACTAGGGAAACCCTGCGTCGCGGGTGCCATGGACACACACATAGACAATCACAAATTACAAACTCACGAGAGAAATAAATGTGGGCCATATGAATATCTCCCGGCCCGGGAATCGAGCCTGGGATCTCTGCGTGGCAGTCCGGCATGGTAACCGTTCGGCCACGGAGGTAGTTTCACATCTTTAAAATTGTACTATGTGTTTATTAGGGTGCGTACAGATAGCGAAAGGCTCTCGAGATGCACACAAGCATTAAGTTGTGAAATATGTTCGCGTGCCTTACACGTTCCACATATATTAACATGTATTTAATTGCACGCATGCAGCACGCGTGCAGTATGCGTATGTATATATTAACATGTACTTAACCATATATTAACGCGTGTAGCGCGTGCTGCATGCGTGCACGCGCAGCGCATATGCAGCGCGTTCGCGGTGCATTCACCGGATCTGTACGCAACCATACGTGTCTATGTGTTAAGTTTCATGCTTGCCTTTTTGTTGTAGCATTTATTTGGAATTTCAATATTTTATTTATTGCAGTAGATTTGATTTAAAGTGTAGGAAAATGGATCTCAACAAATTCATCCATGTGAAGAGACACACTTGAAATAATAGTCGATAGGTCCAATTATGTCCTCGCAGTATACACTAGTCTTTTCAGCCATTGTATTTTCAATATCCACAACCTCAGCGCGACATTACGAGCTCGCAATAGCAATTATTGGCAATTTTTGGTTGAATTAGACAGCAGTATTCAATTCTCGTTTGCCGATGAAAAACCACCTTAAAATAAGAAAAGTTTCCAACTGGGGGACGTATAATAGTTATATATAGTTTATTAATACAGCGCAAGTAAAAGACTTATGAAAATAGGAAATTTGAGATATCTTCATGACTCTCTGCAACGCGTAGGGAAACTTAAGAGTTGATTACACGCTGTTTTGATGGAAAAATGTTTATCATGTTAAACAAGTTAGAAAAGCAGTAAAGTGGTTAATTGCGATGGATTCTCCATTAGCATAAATCTTTTAGTTTCTGATAGGAGCCTGGCTTGTAAATTTATCTTAAGTAATTTGTATTTAATTTATGACATAGCTACAGGACCCAAATTGTGAAGTTGATTAAGTTGAAACACGCATGTTACAGAAGGTTCTTCGACATATTTCAGGCTAACACCAAGTATTTACCAAGTATTTACAAGACAGGACGAACAAATCGTGTGCCTGTTGGTAAGCGACACGTCCGTCCATAACAGTTGCAGTGCCACTCAGGCCTTTAAATCGTAAAGATCAGAGGGGCACTGCCACTGCGCCCTTCATCCTGAGACATAAGGTGACAAATCCCATGAGTCCGTAACTTCAGCAGCTCCTTGAAGAGTCCTACCAGGCTGTATAATACTGCCACTTAATCTATTTCTGCCGCCAAGCAGTTAAATGAGCATTACTGTGTTCCGGTTTTGAAGGGTGGAGAGTGCTGGTGAAGCACATGGGACGTCAATTCGTGTATTTACAGGCGCAATAGCCGTGCCCCTCAGGTGTTTGCTATTTAAAGCCCTGCGCACTGCAACGGTCATGGATAGGCGTATTCCTTACCACCAGGCGCTGGGCTTGTTCGTCTCTTCACTTAGTCTCTTAGAAAAAGTTCGTGGTTGCTTCAAATTTATTCAAATTACTAATTGTAAGGTTCAATGTATTAGTACAACACGAAAGGTTAAATAAAACTATAAGAAGGTCCAGGGCCAGGGTTCGACTGCTAGAAACAAATCGAGAGTACCTATGTCTTCTTCACATAATAATAATTGATCGAGGTAGTCAGCATTCGAGGGAAATCTGAATACCGCGATGCAGAATTTAGGTCATACGTGTCAATGCCATCTAGCGGATTTTTAAAGAAACTATAAAATATGCTAAGTCTTATTGTACACGTTTTACATTATTCATACAACATGTCTGAATTTCAAAATACCATTCCGCGGTAACCTTCAGGGTTCAAATGCAGCGTTAACATAGGATTAGACCTTATTATGGTGAATCCAATAAAGAATTGAACATTAAATAGGTTTTACTGCAGCATTACAATAGGAGTAAAATTACACTAAGGGTCGTATTCTAGAACTCTATTCAATGCTCAAGTCAGGATTGCACTGGCAACACAAGCACTGGAAATACGACCCTAATGGCAGGGACTTGAGTATGATTTCTAGTACTTTGAATCATACTCAAGTTCTGACTTAAGCATTGAGTAGAGTTCTAGAATACGACCCTTAGGGTCGTATTCTAGAACTCTACTCAATGCTCAAGTCAGGATTTGAGTATGGTTTAAAGCACTCGAAATCATACTCAAATCCCTGCCATTAGGGTCGTATTGCCAATGCTTGTGTTTCCAGTGCAATCCTGACTTGAGCATTGAGTAGAGTTCTAGAATACGACTCTATGACAGCTAAGCGCAACATTAGCGAAGAAAATAAGGGCACTTAAAAATTTAGAAATGTATAAATAGAAAAAAATAATTCCATCGTCGTATATATTTTTTTTAATATAGGTAATATCAAATGACGGGATTAATAAGTCGAGCGCCTGATAGTATTTGCCTGTCTATAACAGTTGCAGTGCCATTCAGAGCTTTAAACCGCAAAGATCCGAGGCGCACCGCCACTGCGCCCGTCACCCTGAGATATAAATTGACAAGTCCATGTGCCCGTAATTTCACCAGCACCCTTGCCCTTCAAAACCGGAACACAGTAATGCTGACATTACTGCTTAGCGGTAGAAATAGGTATGGTGGCAGTACTAAATCAGTCGACAATATTAAAAAGTGATTTTTGCGTAAATACGTTAAAACAAAAAAACAAGACTGGAAGTGACAGCTACCCATCTCACGTACAATGTCTGTTCGAGCTGACATTATTATGCCTGTGTGTAATAAATAATGCAACTGCTTACCTTTAGACGTCCACCGATTAAGAGAAAACATTGTCGACTTACCTGTAAAACAAAAGTAAAACAGTTCAGTACATTTAGAAATAAATACACTGCCGGCTGGGACGATCAAGTCGTGCGCCTGGTGGCAAGCGACACGCCTACCCATAACAGGTACAGTGCCACTTAGAGGATATGAGGGGCACTGCCACAAGTAAGCTCGCAAATCCCGTGTGCCTGTAATTCCACCAGCACTCTTACCCTAAATCGGAACGCAGTACTTACACTTACATTATTACGTGCAGAAAAATGTGTGGTAGCAATACTTCCCTGGATTACCTACAACCCTACTTACTGTATAAAGTGATCCACGCAATATTGTATATTTTAAGGATATAGTGTTTGTCACAGTCACTGTCAGAAAGTCTTATAGAAAATATGAAAGAGACCGAACAGAAGCACCTATTTCACAAATATAGAAGTTTTGAATTGAGTACAAAGGTAATTGTAGCTATTACAATTTATTAAACCTTTGTTACATATAATCTAAGATATACAACGTAGAGATAGTCACATTGCGTCGTCATTCCTAACTAACACCATGTGACGTTTCAACTGATTCATCATAACTTTGTTAGACGTACCTATATAGTTACGAACGCAGAATGTAACTAAGTACAGCCGTTTAAACAGACAAGACACATGGCCAACAATCGGACGTGTAACTAACCACATAAATCGCTAATTATTTTGATATAATGGGCATAAGAATAAAGGATGCGTACAGATCTGGTGTGAAAAGCTCGCGAGCTGCACGCGTGTATTAAGTTGTGCGACCTGTTCACGTGCCACACATATTAACATGTATTTATTTTAACGCATGCATACAATAAGCGCGCGCGCTTTTGTTGTGGTTGTACGCACCCAAAAATAACTACAGATATTGTTAAATAATAAAGCTCTTTCTTAGACGTCATGACCAATTCTGCCTAAAAAAGTTAGAATCTAATCAGAAATATTCGGAATGGTAACAGTTCGCCACTGAGGCAGTTACATAATAATTATTACATAAACCTCCCCAAGTTTGCCACAATGAGTGGTCGTGCACTGACCGCATAAATGGGATTCCAGCAACCTTTTACCAGGGGGTCGATTCAGAACCTTACGATAACTCGGTTGTCAACGGATTCCATTTGATATCGTACGATTTCTATTCATTTTTATTCACAGCGCCCAAATCAAACATCAAGCTGTCGTACTCGAAACCGAACCGAAATGACGTCACTCCCGTACGATTACTTCAACTTCTCGACCGGCAAAGGCTACAAACGTTATTCAAAACACAATGTAGTTAACGATATCGTGTCCGAATATCTCAGAATGTTCTGAATAGCTCGGAAAGTGCACTTGGATTCGAAAACGATATCCAATTGAACGGTTCGGTTAAAATATCGAAGAGTTTTGAATCGGGATCCAGGTCAGACATGTGCGCAAACTAACTCGGCGTCGTCTTTTCGACCACCCTAAAGAAATAAACATTCATTATCTAATCTCGGAGTCATCTGAGATAAATGTTGGAAATACTCAGAACTGTAAAGGAAAGGAGGCTGCAGTATTTTGGCCATGTAATGAGGGGCAATAGATACCGGATTCTTCAACTAAGAATGCAGGAGAAAATCCAAGGAAAGCGTAGTCGTGGCAGAAGGAAAACCTCGTGGTTGAAGAATCTGAGAGACTGGTTCCACCTTAGCACACGTTCTGTCGTTCGTGCGGCAGCTTCAAAAATGAGAATAGCCATGATGGTCGCCAACCTCCGTAAAGAAGGGGCACACTAAGAGTAGAAGATCTAATCTCGAGTTGTTTAACGACTTTTAGGGTTTACTGTACTCGAGTTGAGAAACCCCCCGAAAACTTCCACACGGATCTATTATCTAAAATTATTGCCTACCTAATAAATCACATATGTAAACACACTTAGCAACTTAGCTAACTTTGCAACTTAACGGGCATAGTTTCCGCCAATTAAGCTGGATACCACGCTTTTGACTCGCTCGAGTGCTTACACCATATCGATAAAACTGAAGTTACGTAGTTTAATTTGTCCAGCTTATGTTTGGATCTTAAGTTTAAGTCTTTGATTAATAATTGTAATGAAACTATTATTTTTTTATAATATCAAGTGACAGGACGAACAAGTCGTGCGCGTGACGGTATGCTACACGTCTGTCCATAACAGTTGCAGTGCCACCCAGAGCTTTAAATCATAACTATTTTAGGGGCACTGCCACTGCGCCCATCATCCTGAGACATAAGCTGATAAGTCCCATGTGCCTGTAATTTCACCAGCACCCTTAACCTTCAAAACCGGAACACAGTAATGGTGACATTACTGCTTAGCTGCAGAAATAGGTAAGGTCGAACAAACTCTGGACGAACTCTTTTACAAGGAGCTTTACTGGTACTAAAATTTTCGGATTTAAATCGCTTATATTAGTTCAAATTCAAATTCAAATTTATTTATTTTCAGGCCAATTAGTCCATATTTGTTTACTAACAATTTTACAAGCTAAGTTAGTAGAAACAAGAAGAGCAATTACAATATATTAAATTAAATTATATTATTACATTATTGTTATAAATACATTATTATAAGTTCACGTGCAATTCGGTGAACCTATGCAAAATTATTGTTTTTTCTTTCAAATGAAAGAAATAAAAAGAAAGACAAGTTGTATATCTACTTAACATAGGAAATGTAATTATTTTTCCGTATTTAAATCGCGTATATTTGTTTTTTCAAACAAACCGACGTTTCGGGATTTTTTTGCGGGAAGTGAGTAATTCGTTTTTTATCAATTCTGAGAAAGTCTTCTTTTTGTGTTAACATACTATTGTATTAATAGTATATGCATGCCTCCGAAATTCTGTAATTATTGACATACAACCATAGACATAAAATGCAATATGTCCTGGACTCTTTTATTTTTTAATTTTAGTGAAGCGACGTGCTGTTTAGCTCCGATATTTATCGACCCAACAAATTATGTTACGAAGACTATTCACGTTGATAAATTTTGGAACCTGTCTAATAAATTCTTGTTTATTATAATGAATCGTCGGATTCTTCTCCATACGAACAGGAATCATCACTTGAATCATGAGGATTAATTATTAGCCCATTAACGCCCAAATACAAATTAGCATTAAAAAATGTAAATTTTTTTATGAACTTTTATAAAATAGCTTACTTGTGAGAAAATTATGAAGAAAAAAATATTTTATTTTATTTTATGTGAAAAAAAATGCCGTCCTCAAATGGGGACAATGGGCTCAAGCAGTGTCAAAAAATTTTCAACAATATTTGACGATGCACATTGACTTGATGCACTTTTTATATTGCCAACGTGCTTATTTGTGGCTAAACACTATTTGCACATCGTGACCGTTAAGTTAACTTCTAAGCGTAGTGACCAACACTAATGTAATGTAGATTTAGCACCAAAGAAGCTGCTGGATGTAAACTTTGAGTGTTTGTGTATCGAACAGTGACGTGATGTAACCGTTAAACTGTAAAAAAATTTTTTAAGTAATAATATCAAGATACACTATTTTCCTTCACATATACACTTTTGTTATGAGTATTAATAGTGATACAAATAAATTGCGGGTATTTAAAGTAGTGACCACGGCGTTGGCCACGGCGGGCGCAAATGGGTTAATTCTTGAGTACACAAATTGTCAAACGCAACATCACGATTCCAATCAGACAATATCGTCTTTATTGAACCCGCTCACATTCGCGATTAAAACTTTTTCATAAATAAAATAGATTGTTATAAAAATTCGAATCGGAAACGCATTACGACATCACTATTTGATTAGAATTCAAGCTGTCAAAAGTTAAATACATGGTTGGACAGAGTATAGAATGTTATGACTATAAATACGACATAAACTGCATACAGACACATGTTCGAGTTTTACCAAATCGAAGAAATTTTTCTTTGAGTATTAATAATTATAACGAACTAGTGCAGTAATGTCACAAAACAAAAAAATAATACCGCACATTTAAAACAATAATGTATTAACTCACAATGTGCATTTTCTCAGAATTAATGAAAAACGAACTACCGGAAAGTGAGTAATTCGTTTTTATCGATTCTGAAAGATTATTAAAATTTATATATAGGTTATAGTTTATTACAGACATTTAAACAATTTCCTACTCGCCAAATAAACTTTAAAATAAAAGGTAAAAATTAATTTCATATTCTTGAATAAGGACTCTTTTGGTCAGAACAAGCACACATAAAGTGTGTCTCATTTTAAATAGATATCTTTTGATTGTTTCTTACAATATTCTAACGACAGTTTTATTGACGTGTAGAGAATAAAATTGTACGTTCAGTAATGATATAATATTGAATAACGCGATAATATACGAAATGAGGCAATACGCTAGGGCGCCAGCGGCAATGGGCTGGACGCGTATGTCGCAGGGACGACGACTGATAAAGCCGAAGAGTTCTGTTTTGGAAACCCCGTTTGGGATGACCTCCTGCGAGATGGTCGGACGAAATTAAAAAGACGGCAGGACCGACCTGCAGGTCGATTCAGAACCCTACGATAACTTAGTTGTCGACCGATTCGACTTGATATCGTACGATTTATTTTCATTGTTATTCATAACACCCGAATCGAACATCAAACTGTAGTATTCGAATTGACGTCACACCCCTACGATTACTCTAACTTCTCGACTGGCAAAGGTATCATACGTTACTCAAAACAAAGTAAAAATGTAATATGGAAATCTCTTATTCTTTTGAATAAAGTCTGGAATTTATTCAATTTTACAAATTTATTTTAATGCAAGACTAATGCATTACACATAGGTAGACAACCACAAATTATACCCAAAGTCACGAGTGTAGGTCATTTTTTTTCCGGGCTGGGAATCGAACCCGGGACCTCAGCGTGGCAAACCAGCATGGTAACCGTTAGACCACCGTGGCAGTTACACGGAGGCAATATCCAACAGTGTAAACAGTAGTACGCTGAGAAGAAGAAAAAGAACATATTTTGAGGTACAACACTATTGTAAATAGCAATGCGAATCTTAGTAAGTAAACATCATAACATTCATTACAATCAATATTACGATTGGTACAAAAATCGTTCACTCATGCGCAATTACAGCTCATTCTATAATTGGATACACTTAAGCAATAATAACACAAGGAAAGATTGAATAATCGAAATCAACACGATGCGAACGAAGAAGCTGTACAAACAAGCTTTTCAAACCACACCACTAGCACACCACCTACGCATTATTACTACCTCATATAAACAAATATAGTATTATTATCATATTACATATTTTCTCATTATAAATACATTACGCAGTCGTGTTGAAAACGAACCGCAAAACTTTCTATAACTAATTCCGAGCCAACCACAATGGTTAGCTCACGACTGAGCGTAAGTCGTAATTTGTGAAATTGTTACAAATGACGTCATGAATCTGTGTTTACGTATGGTGGGTAGGCGAAGGTTGCCTTGAGTCTCAAGTTACGAAAAAGTGTGATACAATAAAAATAATTCTTTACAAGGAAGGAAAGTTACATTTGAAATTGTCATTTAAAACAAACTCATTTGTAAGATAGTATTAAGCAGTAGAGCTCTTTGTGAACGAGTTCGTCCAGAGAAGTACTGCCATTCAGATATTTCTGCCGCCAAGCAGAGTAATATGAAGGGCAAAGGTGCTGTTGAAATAACAGGATCATGGGACTTGTAAACTCATGTCTTAGGGTGACGGGCGCAGTGGCAGTGCCCCTCGGATCTTTGCGATTAAAAGCTCTGAGTGGCATTGCAACTGCTATGGACAGGCGTGTCGCTTGGTAATATAAAAAAGATACATTGCCCTGAATTGCAGTTGTGCGCCTGGTGGTAAGCGACACGCTTATCTATAGCGATTATAGTGTCATTCAGAGCTTATATCGCACAGATCTGAGTCTCTACACCTGTCACCCTAAGACATGAGTTAACAAGTAACATGTGAAACCGACCGGATCGAAGGAATTTTTTCTGAGTGTCTTTTCTGAGTGTTCGATCTTTGTATTAATAATTATAACAAACTAGTGGAGTAATTTCACAAAAAATAATTGAATATCAATTCCATAAAAAATTTAATTAATACAGTGAATAGCGACATCTCTCGCCAGGACTGGTAGCTGTAAAGGTACTTACTGGGTGATAAATCTGTCAAAGATTTCTCATGGTACAAAGACACGACGCAAGCACATAGAAAAATTCGTGAGGTCCGTTGGTTCGTTCCGTGGCTTAGTTGGTATAGCGTCTGGCACGGTATGCAAGAAGACGTCGGTTCGAATCCGACCGGATCGAAGGAATTTTTTCTGAGTGTTTTTTCTGAGTGTCCGATCTTTGTATTAATAATTATAACAAACTAGTAACATGTGCTTATAATTTCACCAGCACCTTACTCTTCAAAACAACTTTACAACTTGGCGAAAGAAATAGGTAACGTTACACTTTGTATATACATTTATCATTATTGATACAAATGCCGAACTTCTTCGATTCGACTGAATTTCAACCAGCTTCTGTCGCCTCAACGTGGCTACCACTCTGCTAACTGAGCTATCCAGGAAACCTTGCAAAACGGTTCTTTGACGCGGCGCCATCTATGGGAAGTTATGATAGTTTATTCACACAGTCAGGTACCTTTACAGCTACTAGAAGATTGACAGAGATGTCGCTATTTTAATTGCAATATTGTTATTGAATATCATGAAGTTTTTACAACTTTAAATATACAATTTACAATTTAAGCGGTAGAAACGACCACAGAACGCGGAGGCTGCAAAATTAATAACCTTTCGTAAAGTTTTATTTTACTATAGTTTAATGGCAAAAATTTAATACCAACTGGACTCTTATACATTTTCCTTAAACTAACTGATGACTTTGTGAAGACAACTGTTGAGAACAGCCGGTTTATTTTTATTAATTAAATCTGTCACAAATTTTCACGAAAGTTTTCGCGATTGTTACACATAGGAAATGAAAGTATTTTTCCATATTTAAATCGCGTATATTTGCTTTTTAAAACAAACCAACTTTTCACGTCGTTCGTAAACAGTTGATGACTGATGACAATCGCGAAAACCTAAGAACTCAATATCCGGAAAAAACATTTCCTATCTTGCTATTATACTTAAAAAATGTATTGCGAAAAGAGAATTTTCTGAAACGTACCTTTTGGAGACACCCCGAGGCCAAGTATGTGTGCTGCACCTTGTCAGTGCCGAGCCGAATTTCTCGGTCAACCAATGTGACATAAATTTTAAATAAACAGCACGGCCAACACTCTGTATCGCGAATGTTTTGCTATAAAATGTATGAAATAGAGGTTGGTCGTGCTCCGGCAGCTGCCCGAGTCGATCCGCGACGGCTTACAGTCATTCTTTCAAGTGCTTTAAGAGTAGCCGTTGGCCGACGCCGCACTGTCGGGTAAGTGTTTTATATCGCCACGTAAATGTAACCCTGACCCCGTTTCATACTATTTTAGGGTGTCTACACATTTGCCAACACGGAATCGCATTCAGAGTCGATACTAAAGTCCATCCAATCCATTTTGCCAGAATAGTAAACAAACTAGTTTGGTCAAAATTCTAAAGCAGTCACTCAATAAATGAAATAAGTAACACTCACGAATATTTTGAAGATTTTTTTTAAATATTTCATCACTTTTTCCAGTAATATTCATTTGAATAACATATAATAATCCTATTTGAAAAAAGTTGGTCCAAAAGTGAGGTAAGTTATCAAATATAGATTTGTGAATAGTCTATGGTTGCATAGGGCTGTACGGAAATAACTCATTCGGTTCATTCAATTAAAGTTTTTGTATTCGATTAGTGAATAGAAAAAATTATCACAATCGAACGAATATAAGTGTAAGATTTGAAGGAAGATTTAAAATTAGATTTCGAAAATTTCGAATTTGCTTTTATAGGTTATGTTCGAAAAAAATTATAATCTCATGAATGAAATATCATAATAATAATAATAAATAATAATAACGCTCACAATCAACATAACCCCGCACTAGGGAAACCCTGTGTCGCGGGTGCCATGGACACACACATAGACAACCACAAATTACACCCAAATTCACGAGAGAAATAAATGTAGGCCATACAAATATTTCTCCCGGCCCGGGAATCGAACCTGGGACTTCTGCGTGGCAGTCCGGCATGGTAACCGTTCGGCCACGGAGGCAGTTAAATCATCACTCAGTATTGAATCACATTTTTTTATAGTAATAAGCAGCGAAATCGCAAAAGCTATTTTATTACATAAAATCCAGTTATTCCAACTAATTCAATTGAACAAATCAATTCATACAATTAATTAATCGATTTGTAGTTGGCGGTGCAGTTGGTCATAGTTAAAGTTTCTGTGGTCGGGTCAATGAACTGTTTATTTACTGTTCTGGTACATTGGATTGCAACAGACTATACCTGAGCTTGAATTCAAATTTTTCCCGGGCTCTATTTCGGAATTTCTTTTTTTTTACAAACGAAACCAACGCATTGAGGTTGTTTCACAGTTAAGTGCGTTCAGAATTCATTACGTCAAAGTTTTCGATTTGAGTGTAAGGAATCTTCTACGTAATATATATCCCTGGAAGAGCCCTCGGAACACGTCTTCGCAGATAAAAAGGGCGTGTTATTGCATTATTGAACACATATCGACGACGTGTTGTCACCTCGACGCACCTAATCAAAATGTCACCTCCGCTAACGTTCGCTTTAATTCACAGCGCTTGACGAGGGTCCCGGAGCTCGCTTCGACAGCTAGCTACGAAGCAAGAGATGGTTGGGACAAGAAATATATTTGAACTCTATCTCACACCAGTGGATCATAAGATTAATATAACGGTGTCATAATCTTGTTGAGAATGTTTGATTACAGAATACTTTCGTAGTTTTTTGCCAATGCTAGTACATAGAAAATAAAATTGTTTTTTAACCGACATAAAAGTTTTAGTGAAAGAGAAGCCAAGTTTCATGCAATTCACTCGACTTGGTACAACTGAATTGCTTAAATTCGTATCATGACATAGATGATGAGTTTTACTTTTAAAACGTTAATTATTGTCTCTGGCTGGCTGGCTGACTTCTAACAAGTTAAAGAAATAGACAGGTACTATCCTGGGAGCGTTCAAGCACTATTAACCGATATGTTCAAAATGAGAATAACTATATGTTTTTATTAATTTTATTATTGATTATACTTATTACGTTATTTTGTAATATCGGCATTTTTTCAGTTATGCTTAACAATTTGTCGCACGACAAGATTACATGTCATGTCTAGTCAATATCATTGAAATTAATAAGGTGACTTCGTAATTTGATATACATTTCATTTAAGTCAAATTTAGCAATATTTAAAAGTTATTATACTGATAATGATAAAAATTTCATTTAAAAATTGCAATAACATTCATACCAATAATTTATCAGCAATACTTTAAAGATTGAATTCAAATTCAAATTCAAACTTAAACGAAAGTTCTTAAAAATGTAACATAATCTAAAAATGTTAGTCACGGAGTAACTTTTTTGAATTGCTTATTTTTGCAGATGAGACCGCCATTTGCATAACAAATGGCACGTCATGATACGATTTTGCTATGAAAGAAAAGGTGAACGGATTTCGAATGGGGAACATAAACCGCATGGAAGTTGAATTGTTTTTGTGAAGTCTGTAACTGTTATGGACAGGCGTGTAGCTTACCATCAGCATGACTTGTTCGTCCCGTCGACTTGTTATAAAAAAAAGGAGGAGGTTCTCAATTCGACTACATTTTATTTTTGTGTGTATGTTACGCATTTACTCCGACATTTACGTACAGATTTAAATTTTTTTGGATAGGGGATAACTCAATAGTGGTTCCATTCAAATTTAAAGAAAATATTCTATCTATAAGGGTGGAAAATTAGGGAGTGAATCCAGTTTATTGGATTTCACATTCTTACCGTTAACGGATTTCAATAAAACTTGACAAACTTTTGACGACGATTCTTTTTTTATAAAAAAGTTGTGTAACAACTATAACCTTAACCCGCCAATAGTTCCATCGCGCCACCGCTAGATGGCATTAGTTGTACTCTGAAACGCGCTATCGTTTTGTTAACTCCAATAGTATAAGTAATCTCATATGTTTTGAATTGTTGATGCTTACTACCACTACAGCATTGATACGGCACTGAGCGGCACTCAAGTTGTTGAGACAATTCGATCCTATTACTGCTATTCTAAGGTTTTGGCACTGAACTGTGTGCTTTCACGCTAGTGAGACATACAGCTGGTTCCCTAGCCGCATACCTTTTTGTGTCGTTGTGTGTCTAATATACGCCTTGTGCACTTTCCGTCTGCGTCTCAATTTCTACGCACCCCCTCCGTGCACCAGCGCTACAGTTGTAATTATTTTCTAGATTTAAATCGTGTTTATTTGATTTTTTTTAAACGTACATTGAAAAACGTCGTTAGGTAGTAAAGAAGGTAAATCTGAATAATTAAATGAATCTGAGGTGAACTTATTTTTTTTAATAATAAAAATTTAACACTACTTTAATACTATAAAATAAAATAAAATAATAATGAACAAAAAAAAAAAATATCATTATAAATAATAAACCACTTTCATGTCGCTTCTAGTTTTGGCCGTTCTATGTACATTTGTTAATTTTGTATAGCAACATTAATATTAGCGATGGAACCAACTAACTCACATTTAAATAAACAAGTACCCACTTAATGTAGAATATTTTTTATACTCCATCTTTACCGTTTGGTATTTCAACTGTAGACCTTAGAATAACAACGCATAGAAACCTAGTCCGCACACGCTAAGTGAGGCAAATTGAAGCGCGCCCAATGGGCCTACACGAGTGGGCGGGCCTTCAGTGCTCAAGGTCAACTTGCACCGCGAACAGATCAAGAATTTTAGCTAAAAATTACGAAATGTGCGGTAAATGAGTGTAAAAATACGTCAGACCAACATAAAATAGCTACTAACATCACATTCCACAAGAAAGTAACGCGTTTCAACTTGTATTTTTATATAAATATTCACTAAAACCTAAAATTAACCTACTACTAAAACTAGCCTACATGAATTTGATTTTTGCCTCACTTGTGACAGTTCGTTTGATATGAAACTATCATTCTATGTGTTATTATTCTAAGCTGTAGACTGTAGTATTTAATTATTTAATTATATTAATAGTGTAGAATTTAGTAATTATTTCTCATGTTATGTGAATTGAAATTCTTGGAGAGAAATAAACCTTTAAACCTATTACGAAAAAATAACTTGATAGTCTCGTGTTAGTCGTCTTCACAAAGTGACAAATTCGTTTAGGTACTGGGCAATGTATACGTTTCTATAACAAGATTCCGGTTGATATACAAAATTTGCCAATCACGAGGTTTAAAACTATAGTGAAACAAAAACTTTATACTAAAGGTTATTATGCAACTTTTGCGTGCTTGGATGACAAAAATCCGTGGCAGTAACCCGTTTAGCTCTTGGAGGTAGTCTCGATCTCTGATGTTTGAGAGCAAAACAAAAAATATATTGTAAATGTTGAATGCGTACAAATGTTATTTACAAAGAGCAACCCCTAGCGTTTCTTGCTCATCCTTCTCAGGGGAATCTGCCTTACGAATGAGCGCTAGAGTTTAACCAATGTGATGATTTCAAGTGTAATAATGCTTACCTCTGAAATAAAGATTATTTTGAATTTGATTTTTGAACTACATTTCCAAAGTTTTCTTAAGAAAAAAATTCTAATCCATTTTCAAGACGTAAAATTAATTAAACATTACTACCCATTCACAATGCTGACTCCATTGAGAAAAATGAGTACAAAATTCAAGGGGTCGCTTTATATAAATAGCTCTTCGTTGACGTATACCTAAAAATATCAAAGGTAATAACCTGAATGAGCTAAACGGGACACGCCCATGGGTTTTAATTAAATGGCAAATTCAGAATATTGACGAGAACCTTATTATAGAAGATATATCCAGTTGCAATTAGAGCTCTTTGTGAGAGATTCGGAAAGCACTGTCATCATTCCTATTTCTGCCGCCAAGCAGTCATGTGAGCATCAATGCGTTCCGGTTTTTAAGGCTAAGGGCGCTGGTGAAGATAAAGGCAATTGCAGAGTATTAACTTTATGTCTGAAGGTGATGGGCGCAGAGCAGCTGAGCTCTTAGGGAAGAGTGTTGCGATTTAAAGCTCTGGGTGGCACTGCAACTGTTCTGGATAGGCGTGTCGCTGACCACCGAGCGCACTTGTTTGTCTTGGTATTATAATAGAATAATCACAGTACGGAGTACTAAAAAAACCGACCTCATAAGTCATTTAGCCCTAGTTTGCCACCTTTAGAGGTGAAATATTTTCTTCAAATTTAAATGGATCCTCATCTGAAGTACCCTCTTTCCAACAGAAAATACCGGAGTTATCGCCTAACATACATACATAAAAAAACACAAAGTCGAATTGAGAACCTCCTTCTTTTTCCAAGTCGGTTAAAAAATTAAAACTGACAGCGCCCAACGCGTCAGCAGCTCAACAAAACTTGTTTACATTGGCCATTTGTATTGTTTATTGTTCAAACTTGTCAGACGTCATGAAAGTTACACTAGCCACGTATCAGTTTGCCTACGCTCGCGTCGTGGTGGTGAGGTCGCAGGGAACGGACGTGTCGGTGTGTCGTTGCCACTCATACTGTCCTCCGGGATTGGCCATTGCGGTGGACGCTCCAAGAGACGTTCGTCAGTGAATAGTCTTTGCAGATGAGCGTGGGGTGTTGCGGTTTGATTGAACTTCACGATTAAGGGGATGTTGTCGCGGCCCCCATGGCCAGATGGAAGGCTCGTCTGCTGTTCTGCGAGAGATTTGGAGTCGGGTGACCAAAGTGTCTACCAAGGGCGGAAAGGAGGAACACCCTGGGGGTTTGGTGCGGTCGGGTTGCTCGCCCTTAGGGTTGAAGGCCACGTAACCACGGCTCAGCCCCCGCAGGGCCGAGTTATCTGTAGCCGATTCCCCTGGGTCAAACAAAAAGCCTGGTATGTAGCAAGTATTGCAGGATTTAAAGTCTTATTTACTTTTTAGTGTAAGAATGTTAACTACTATAAACTTATGTATCAGAGACACTTTGGGGTTTAGTTTGTAAATTGCTCTAACAGCACGCAAAGATTCAATTAACGTCGACAGTAAAACTCACAAGATACTTCAAAGGAATAATTATAGGATATAGGTAAATTAAATTGACAATTATCGTTATTTTAATTAGAATGAATGCCTTTGCGATCCCTATACTTCCCTTTTATTTAGCACTAGCTGGTGTCCGCGACTTCGTCTGCGTAGAATAAGAACTTCGATTAGCCTACTGTACCATAATAATTTTCATAGTTTTATTGATTCTCCATAGAAATTTTTACACCCTTTAAGATTCATTTTTATGACAAAATGTCCTTCTTCTACTTCCCATTATTCATCTAAATTGATTGAGCGGTTTGTGCGAAAATGTAACAAAGTTACTTTAGAACTTTTAATATTAGTTTGGATTAGATAGAAAGAAATTTTGGATTGTTTTTATTTATTTTATACGTTTATTTCATACAAAAGGCATATAAGTAAACATAATACAGTTTTTTACCAAACTGCGAAAGCAGTTTGTTGGCGAGGTTGCATTCAAAGTCATAAAACTATAGTGTACCCCATTGACTTACAATTATATGGACGTCGGGTCCGCGCTAAAAAGTGTCCGACTTATAGGGCGTTAAAATCGTATACAGAGCGTCATTCACGATTTAGTCTTCGTTTGTTCGACTGACAGCGAAGCAAGCAAAATTAGACAATACTGCGATGACATTACAATTTAAATTCAACGTTTTAGCTTTTTCATATTCCTTTACATGTCACTACGTTTAAATAGGTTGACTTGGGACATTCTTTTCGTGGTTTTTGTATTAGACCTGTCGTCCATTTATTTGTAAGTCAATGGTGTACCCAGAACGTGAGTACATTTTCAAAACCAATGTAGAATTTAACTAATAATTTTTTCTTTAAAATGAATCTACATGCCAATTCTCCGCTTCTCAAAAAATCTAATTTGTAAAATAGAATTGGCAAGAAATGTCTATATGTTCTTTTTAACTGATTTCGAAAAAAGAAGGAGGTCCTCAACACGACTGTATGTGTTTTTTTTTTGTATGTATGTCACGCGATAACGCGATCTATGAACCGACTTTGATGATTCTTTTTTGTTGTAAAGAGGGTACCTTAGTAGTGGTGCCATTTAATTTTGAAGATAATATTCCACCTCTAAGGGTTCAGATCATAACAGTTGTTTACTTTTGAACATATATATTTAATTTAACGGGCTCGCCCAGTATTATACTATGCATATAGGCTCTTAGTAACTACTGAAGAACATAATGATGTAATTATGATCTAAGTTGAGAGTCCTTTGAGTTTAGGATCCAGCTTTCCACAAAATATCTCTGTTTCGTACGTTTTTTAGTAAGTACCTAGTATTATTACTTTGTGGAAGGAGAAATAAACCATTACTATTATTACAGGTGTTCGTTACGTTAATTTTATAAAAGGGATTTTTTTTAAAGGGGATATTCGAAACCATAGAACATACAAGGAAACTGTCTTAGGAACCATTAAGTCTTTTTTTGTGAAAACAATTTTCATATAGTAAATTTTTTGGTCAAGCATGAGTTGCCCATAAAAATTATTTTTTTTGTGCTAATCGACTCAGCTTCATGAAGTGATCGTTCCATTGTATGGGACGACAAAAACCGGACCAGCAGAAGAAGTATTTTTCCAAACAACATGAAGAAAATTGCTTAATAGGCATAGCGTCTGGCACGGTTTGCTAGAAGACGTCGGTTCGAATCCGACCGTCTCGAAGGAATTTTTTCTAAGTGTTCGATCTTTGTATTATTAATTATGAATAAAATTAACTTTTTTTTAACGCTAATGGGCTCAGTTTCACTGTAAAGATGACTTCATTATTTGCCTCCGTGGTCGAACGGTTATCATGCCAGACTGCCACGCAGAGGTTCGATTCCCGGGCCGGGAGTAATATTTGTACGGCCTACATTTATTTCTCTCGTGAGGTTGGGTGTAATTTGTGGTTGTCTACGTATGTGTCTGTGGCACCCGCGACACAGGATTTTCCTAGTGCGGGGCTATGTTGAGTGTGTTCGATATTATATGGAACAAAAAAATTTAGGAGAGCAGAAGTTGGTCAAATTTATTTTTAAAAAAAATCATATGAAATAAACGCTACTGCAGTTTGCCAAAATGAACATTAGACGAATATACTTAATACAAATATAATCCATCGCATTTTATATAATAAATATTTAACGGATATTATTGAAAGGCGTACTCAATGACGCAGAAAAGCAAACAATACGTGACGTGAATAGACGACCGCGTCAGTGATAGTCAACCTTTGGACTCGATCGTACACACAGGGCGTAATTAGTTGGGTCATAGAAATATCCATAACGAAAAAAATACTTTTCAGAAGAAAAATTATAAATAGATTTTTTTTGATCTTTCACTCGAAATGCCTCTAACTGCTTCCGTAGCTAAGCTGTTACCATGCTAGTTCTATAAAAATAGAAACCATTTCCTACAAGACAAAGAATAAAAATAACAAAAAATAAACGGAGCATACATTAAATTGTCAACACAATTTATATAAACGTCACGTGTGCGGCTGTGGCGTACGCAAAACGATCCGCTCAGCTAATTGCACAGCCGAGAAAAGGTTGTGACGCTGATTTTCAGTGGACCATAAAACTGAGTGAGTACCGAACGTGAGCGTCGCGTATATAAACTAAAATAAATTATGTATATATTTCTGTAATGTAATATACGTTGTGATTTTGTTATACGTGTTCTTAAATAACTAAACAATTTATGTCGTGAATTTAAGTGTAATCTGTGGTTGTCTACATAAAAGTAACGAGAATGGTACTCTCCGCCCGTCCCTAGCTTTAGGTACCGCACCACGCCCCGCACATTGACGGTCACATTGACTGAACGACAACAAGGCTGCCGGCGGGCCTTTTCGCGCCAAAACGGCTTTGATATTTGAATATAGTTTTCATTTATTCGTTACGAAACTTATACGTTAATATATAACATCATTGTACGTTACTATTTATAATGGTCGTGAATTATACTCTGTACGGCTGTATATCATCACAGAAATGGGATAAAGAGACGACTTTCTTTCGTTTTCCGAAAGATGAAACGAAGTAAGTAAAAAGACTTATGTCTGAGACTCATTCAGTTATTGTTTTTTTTTTTTTCATTAATATAGTGCAGAGTAATATATAATACAGATTATATCGATATAAATATCTGATGAACATGTGTAATTATTAGGATTCTAATAATAGAATTATACATAACTGATGCGCGTTACAATTTGGCACAACTTAATGCTATTGTGGAGAACAGTGACTTTGAGAGCGTATATGTTTTGGGTGACTTTAATGCTCATCCCCCTAGTACTTTATTTTTCAACGACATTGTTCAGTTGTAAAAAAACAGGTACAACAGTATAAAACACTCCCTACACTTTATTATTAAGGCACTTACCCCTAAATGGGACGAGGTAACTGAATTACAGATATAGGTACACGAAGGCTGTAGACTTATAAATTATTACACATGATTTAGATTATGAAATGATTATAAACGTAGTAAAGAACCAGAATTAGCGATTATTCGCGATGGAATTTGGAACAGCTTCGACTGTTGTAGCGGTCGAGCTGGGAGTGACCGTGGTACGAAAACAAAATGAGAAAGTGAAGGAAGATGGAACAATTCAAATTAAAATGTTTAATACGTAAAATAAAAAATGATAGGGTACAAGCGGAGAGAGGCGATACAAGGAGGCGAGATGACGGTGTAAGGAGATCGCAGCGTCACACAGTTTTGTTCGGAATACAATTGGATATGTGCAGATATTGAACATATGGGTGTCAATTCAAATACTATTTGTTACTTAGGTTAGTGAAATTCATGGACAAAAATGTAAGCGATGGCTAGATCATATTTTACTTACAGACTCAGCTTATAAAACTGTTATAAGTGTAAAAGTTTTAAATTATTTGTTTTTGTCTGATCATTTTCCTGTAGCTGTTTCTTGTAATCTGAAATTTATGTGTACTAAGGTAGATCTGAGGAGTAACGTGATAAGCAATCAGGTTTTTGTGGAGTATGCTAGATGTATCTGAAATGAAAAATACACAAAATTGTGTGACAATGTCCTGTGTCAATGTTTAAAATGTTGTGGTACTTACTGTGACAAGACTAGTCATAAACTTATTATATGTACATTGTATAATCAAATAATTGATGCACTACAGACAGCTGTTAGGGATAGTAGACCTCAGAAAGTTATTAAGAGAAAGGGGCGTTATATTGCAGGGTGGAATTTGTATGTACGTCAAAATCATGTTATTGCAAGAGAAAAATATCAGTTATGGTTACTCTGTGGTAGTCCACTGTCAGGTGTGGTACACGAGGAAAAGGTTGAATCACGTAACATTTTTAAAAGTAATGTAAAATGGTGTCAGCAAAATGAAGAAAGAATAAAAATGGTTATAATAGCAAAACATAGATCTGAGATTTTTTTTGTAAATTTTGGCTTGCCGAACGAGCTTCTACTGTTACTGAGGCGTCGATTTCAACGGCAACCAGAAGATAACTTAAATCAATTTGGGAATTTTGAAAGTTTGTACCTATTTAGCCGCAGGCCTGTTACGCTAAATAAATACGATGGCAATGGGGTACCGGGTAAATACGCTAGCAATAGGTTACTAAACAAATACACTTTCGACGCATCAGTTACGTCGAGGCAAATAGTACGTGACAGGGGTGTGATCGATTTTTGCTGTTATCGCATACGATTTGTTTTCTTGAACTAACTTGAGCTGAAAAGTTGAATTTAAACTAAAGGGTCTTCCAATAAAAGATTTTATTTAGATATGTAAAAAAACGATTTTTTTTAAACAAAATCACTGTAACAGTTGCTCCAGCCTTATTTTCGAAAAAGTAGGGTCACACAAGTAACGATAACATCGCTCTTTTGCGTGAAAAGTGACCTGACCGGGTGATTTCTCGAAGAGGCGATCACAATTGGCCCCCGAGATCTTGTGATTTAACACCTTTGGACTTTTTCTTTGGGGCTACTTGAAAGATGAGGTCTATGCCAAAGGCCCACAATCGATTCAAGACCTAAAAGATGGAATTCGTGAAGTTATCGACGCCATACAGCAAATGTGCCAATTGGTGATGGAAAATTTCATGACAAGAATATGGTCCTGCAAGCGCAGCCGTGGCGGCCATTTGACTGATATTGTTTTCCATTATTAATGGCATACCCTCCTCTTTACCATTAAATAAACATCCGATGATTTCGCTTAAAAATACTCGTTTTTTCATATCAAAATGAGACATCTTATTGGAAGGACCTACATATATTGTATTATTAGTAGGTATTTTAGGCAGTCGTTGCATAATGAGGCGTTCTTAAAGACGAATACCGCGTCTCGGCAAAGCCTCGTGACCTATGTAATAGGTACGAGATATTAGGACCTAATTATGTAATGATTGCATGCAATATTTTTCAACGAGTAAATAAAATGAAACAGAACCTATACTTAATGTGTATTTTGTTAACGATCCATGACAACGAACGCAATTCTTTTTTTAATAAATTTTAACCGATTTATTAGGGTAAGCAAAGGTTCCACCGTACAGCCTCTTCATATATTTAGACGAAAACCAAACAAACGCTACAAACCCAAAAAGCAAAGAGATACAATAGAACTGGCCAGGTACCACGTATATTTTGACCAATACTTTTTTTATATATAAGATTTATGACCCGGTCGCAAGACTTTTAGGACAATCTAACCAATCAGGACCAATCAGGAGGCAGTACAGCGTTTGAGTAGCGTCATAATTGATATTTTAATTAGCGAAAATACGAAAAATACGACGTTCTTTTTTTGAAACTATATACTCCATCCAAAAATTTATTTAACTTTTGACATATGCATGCCTCAGATGTTTCGTAATTATTGACATACAACCATAGACAAAAACGCAATACTTCCTGCCGCCATAACTTGAATAATCTTCTACGCATATATCGCAATCTGGCTACGCATGATAGTCGCGACACGCGCGATGAAACTGGAATAAGCGCGCGCTATGGACTGTCTCAATTAGATCTAATTTAGATAGCCAATATCGCTATTTCAATTTTATCATTCGTAGCCATGCTACGGGGGCTGGACTCTTTTATTTTTTAATTTTAGTGAAGCGGCGTGCTCTTTGTCTCCGTTATTTATCTAGTCAACTGATTATGTAACAAAGATTATTCAAGTTGATAAATTTTGGTGAAAAATTGTAATGAAATGAAATAAATTATAAATAATTATAATAAATTCTTATTATTTATTATAATGAATCGTAGGATTCTTCTCCATACTAACTGAAATCATGAGTTGAATCCTCATAAATATTAATTATTAATTCTTGAGTACTCAAATTGTCAAACACAATACCACGATCCCAATCTGACAAAATCTTCTTTCTTGAACCCGCTCACATTCATGATTAAAACTTCTTCATACATAAAATAGATTGTTGTCAAAAAATCAAATCTGATTCGCATTAAGACATCACTAATTGATTAGAATTCGAGCTGTCAAAAGTAAATAAATGGTAGGACGGAGTATAATAAAATATTTCAGCTCAGTGGCGAGTACCATAGACAATAGAATTTTGTTGATTCAGAACTAAAAAAAGCGTCTATATACGGTTTATGAAATTATAATTGACAGATTAATAAACTGAAGTAGAAAAAACCTTTTTCAGATTCGTCTCAGATTGTCTCACGTTCTTTATGATTCCGATACCTTTTAACTTTCTTTTTGGAACAGAAGCTCAATGAGAGGATCGGTGGCCTCTCAAATGAGTAGAAATTTATCCATGACTTCCATTTCTCAGTTACGTGGAATGATAACACCAATGATGGACATTATAATGGAAGAGTGTCTTTAAATTTGAAATAACTTTTTGCTTTCAAACATATACCAATAGTTATTAGTTTACTTGAAGGTATAATCCTCAAGAAAGATTATGCTGTAGTATGTTTCATAGAAAAGCGATTATTATAATTAGTAAAAAAACTTACTAGACTTTCTCTAAATCTTCAGTAATTAACACGAAAAATTCCACTAATTAACTAACCAGTAATCGACACTCACCAATAATGCACGCCCAATAATGTACACTTACCAATACGAAACGTGTTACTGTCATAAAAGAAAATGTCCTACATCTTATTAGAAATTAATTTAGAAAAAAAGAAGTGTTGACCGACTGATACCATTACTTTGTTAATGGTGAAGGAATACATGTTTATGGACCCTGCAATTCCGAAAAAGGTTCACAACCACTGAAAACGTACGAAGTCTCCAATACGTATAACCATTACATTTGACCTTTATGTACATTAGGTGGACTACAGCGTGGGTACCAAATGAACAGTTGTATGGTACTGGTTTTGGGACGCCAATGTACCTTTATACACGTAAGCCATAAGGAAATGAAACTATTTGTTCGCGCCGATACTAAGGCTCCGTCCAGCTTAGGTTTAAGTTCACCCTGTTCACACAGTTCTACCCTCATTTCCCTTTACCATTTATACCGCTATCCTTTTTACTCCGTTGCAACAGGACTAGTGTTCGTAGTTGGAACAGTCTGCAACTAACCGTCCTGGGTAACGTGCGTCGGCCTTGGACCAGCCATCGACGTTCGCTCTGTGGATTCACCGCCATATTGAACTAACGTACTCTGCGTAGTTTCACCTATTTCTTATTTCGCCATGTGTGGAATACCGCTGTGTTTTGTACTCTTTGTGTGTGCTGCTGTACTTTACTGTTAAACTGTGATAAAGCAAGTGATCACAGTAACTGGCAGAGTCACCTCTGACCGCCACCGCATCAACGGAACCGCCACGAGTACCACCGCATTTGTCGGAGACATTTTTCGTCCTGCTAGAAGTAAAGGAAGAGCGGCCATGTACGACCTCGAAATCCACCTCTAAGGTCAGTGTAGCACAGTTCTGTTGCACAGCACTCCCTTTATCTACAGATTCATCTCTCTCCAGATATTCTTTCTCCATACAGTCCACTTCTACCACTCTTCTTAAACGAACCACCCAACCCGCTCGTATTAGATGCGTACAGTCATATACTTTGATTGCGGTGCAAGGATGTGCAACGGCTCTGTGAAACGCTGTGATGTCTTCCACTAAAACTGTGCGAGGTAGCTAGGCAGTGAGAGAGTGTGCAGCGGCGCGATGTGAGGATGCGTTACGGACTCTTTTCAGTTATGCGTGCGGCCAGGGTAAGGTTTGGTGTCAGTTAGTGTCATAGTTTCAGTAGCTCTAGTTTCCTACACCGTTTTGCATCCCTCGCACACGTCTCTCGCTATTTTGTATGTACAAATACTTAACTCTGCTTACCCTTTTCCACCACCACCGGAGCTGCGCTAAGCGAGGGTAGGAATATGCAGTAAGGTCAAGAAACACATCGCCTCGCTATGCCGCACATCTCTGGTGGAAAGGCAGCCTAAAGCTGGATGATGAGATCCGAAAAAACAGTTCTCTTGCAATGTTTTACGACTGCGAAATTCTAAGATAAGAATACATAAGTCAGTTATGTTACAAAACATGATTGATGCTTATTCGTTGTAGCAACAACTATCCACTAACATGGGCTCAATTTTTTTTGTAGGATCTGATGTTTCCTGACTGACCAGCAATCAATCACTAACTTATTGAGTACTGAAACTTATTCTCTACTCGTGACCGAACGGTTAATATGTTGAACTGTCACACAGAGGTCGGTTCGATTCCCGGGCCGGGAGAATTATTTGCCGGGAGATTAACAGTGTTTTTAATATTCACCCTATGTGCAGAGCGGATTGTAAGAAAGTTATTATTAACTGGCTGTTCACTCTCGACTATGAGTAGATTGAAAAATTACATGCCGTACCGGATTCGGTTTTAATTGTGCATGCACGCAAGCACGCATGCACGCACGCACGCACGCACGCACTCACGCACGCACGCGCGCACGCATGCACGAACACACATACATTGTTTCTTATTATGCTACGCTTTATTTCGTAATATGATGGTATTTTTTGTTACGTTCTTTATACACCTAGAGGGAGTGAGCCTGATGATCTGTAACACAGGTTCCCAACCTAGTACATACTCCACCTCTCCTCTCACGAAGGAACTTGTTATTATAGACAAAATGTAACTACTTATAGATCTTTCTGAGAGAAATAAAACATTTTGTACTCGTATTTTGTATTCGTATGTCCATTTATGTCTCTCGTGAGAGTTTTGGTTGTAGTTTGTGGTTGCCTATGTGTGTCCATCGCACCCGCAACACAGGGTTTCCCTAGTGCGGGGCATTTGGCATCTTAAGAGGTATTGACATCTGCAGCAAAGACCTACAATTAAGCACATAGAAAAAGGTCTGCTAGTTCGTTCCGTGGCTTAGTTGGTATAGCGTCTGGCACGGTTTGCTGAAAGACGTTGGTTTGAATCCAACCGGATCGAAGCAATTCTTTGTTAGTGTTCGATCTTTGTATTAATAATTATAACAAACTAGTGGAGTAATTTCACAAAACTAATTATCATCAAAAATAATATCATGTGGTCACACATAGTATGCAGAGTCCTAGGAGATTATGTGACAACTTTTACTATTAGTGTGCCAAGAGCGTAGAGCCGGGATATGCATAACCTTTGCCTATCCTATTGTATTGTATATACTCCAAAAGATACGTTAGAAGTAAATTATTTTACGCCGCTTCACGTTTTCAGGGTCTTTTTTCATGACGACACAAAAAACTCCTCCACGTCGACGTTAAAGAATGATTGAAGCACGAAAGACTTTGTAAGGTTGGGAGCAGTTGATTAAATGCATATTAGAAAATGTTATGGATATTCGTTCTTTGCTAAGAAGCTTTGCAAGCGTGTGTCTTATCTCAACGAAGGAAGCGTGGGGTTGGCAATTTTTTATAATGCCTTCGAAGTATGGGAAATTACGTTTAGGCACGAAGCATACGTACATAAGCTTCTAGTACTTGACAATCTTAATATACGTACATCAGAATTGTGATGGAAATTTTGCCATTTACTTCGTTTAAAACTTAAAAGTTTATACAGAAGGTACTTTGAGAGAATACCTCTGATATTAATAGAGTCTTTGTCCTGCATAAACGTGCTCTTAGAGAAATTTACAAACTGGAACCTAGTAGGGCTTTCAGTCGCGCTGCATTTGCACGTCCCTGTAAAATAATATCAAGACCGCGCGGTTTTGAAAATCCCGGGAAAAACGAGACTTTCGAGATCGATTCAAAATTAGGTTTCCATACCTACAGGCTAGACATTTTGACGGTCAAAACACGTTTGTTAACGCAAATTATAAAATGAAACTGCTTTACGATTTTTTTTAATAATATCATGTGACGGGGAAGTCGTGCGCCAGATGGTAAGCCACACGCCTGTCCATAACAGTTGCAGTTCTTTAAATCGCAAAGATCTGAGATATTAGTTGACAAGTCCCATGTGCCTGTAATTTCACCAGCACCCTTACAATTCAAAACCGGAACACAGTAATGTTTAAGTAATGCTTGGCGGCAGAAATAGGTAAGGTGGACTTCCCTGTTGGTGTTTTCCCGCAGGAATGCAGCATGGAGTTCTTCCAAAGGGGTCAGAGAAGGGCCCGGAAGGGTTTGCAACGCGCTCGTAACGCCTCTGTTGTTTTAGGCGTTCATAGGCGACGGTGACCGCTTTCCGTCAGGCGGGCCGTATGCTTGTTTGCTGCCTACTTAATTAAAAAAAAAGGTGGCAGTACTTCCTTGGACGAACGCTTTCACTGCTGCTAGCCATTTTTTAATTTTTATATTTGGTATGTAAGAAACAAAGGTCATTTAATACAGTATCAGATAGAAACACCTGATTTTGTTCCTACCGTTCTTCAATCTCCACAAATTATATACTAAGTTTATAGTTAATATTAGTTTATTATGTTAATTTTATGAAAATTAGCAACTCTGCAAATGCAATTTTACTTCATCTCCAGAAAAGACAAACTATAGTAAATTTTTAATACTTTTTAAATTAAGTATCTTAAATATCAAGTCTCAGTATTCCCGAAACTAAAAACATCAGTCTCGAGTATCGAAATTGCCGATACTTTCGATATTTTCGAGTCCGGGTTTCCCGGTACGAAAACCCTAGATCCCAGAGTGTCTTTGAGAGGTAAGTTTAAAGAAATTATCATTCTTACTCTAGCGTCACAGTATATTTGTGAATATGCAATTGACGATAAAAATAATATTATTTTTTTAATGAAATATATTAATAAACATAACATTAATAAGAGGAATAAAAATTAATCCGCTGTCGTCGATTAGGGTGAACGTAAGGAACCTAAGCCCTAACGACGCACAATTTCTTTTCTGCACACCTGGCGCACCCTGGGTAACAAATACCTTATGCCGATTGACAAATCCTTTAATAACATGGCAAGCATTGTAGTGTACGCCATCGATACGATAAGAAGAAGAAAAAGACGACCCTCGTCTACACAAACTCGCAAATTAATTTAGGAGACAAAGATTGCTTCTTGCAGTAGCAGAAAAGCTCCTTGTCAAAGAGTTTATCGAATTAAGTACTGCCACCTTAGCTATTTCTGCCGCCAAGCAACAATGGGTGCTGGTGAAATTACAGGCACATAGGACTTGTCAACTTACGTCTCAGGGTAACAGGCGCAGTGGCAGCGCCTCTTAAATCTGCGAAATGAAAGCTATGAGTGGCACTGCATCTGTTATGGACAGATTTGTTCGTCCCGTCACATGATATTACAAAAAAAAAATCGCTTCCACGATTAATAAGATTTTTTTCTTCTTTTACTTGCAGTGCCTCTCCAACAAGTGAAGGTTGGCCACCAATTTGTAAATACTGCCATCGGTCTCGCGCGAGGTGTCGTTAGTCGCCATTCTACGAGTCTCTAGCCTTGGTAGAGTCTTTAAATGGTATTAGTGACACTTAATCGAAATTTCTGACATCCGCTGGTTACTACTTGGAGACGATCCCTGTTGATGTTGATTTACCATAAAGAGGTTGAGACCATAGTAAAGGTGAAGGTTTATACGAAAGGTTATTGCACATCTTCTGCATTCTTGCATGGGATTAATCCTTAAGATATTAATTATCGGAATATAAAGTCGTGTCAACATGTGATTGTATTTAAATTCTGAAGCTTATTTAATATCTCAAATTATAATTTCGAATGTCTTCATTAAATATAATAAACTATAATACAAAAAACATTTAATACAATATTGCGTGCATCAGTTTGCATGGATAACAAAAAAAAGGAATAAGTGTGGCCAAAAAGAAAGAAAACGACAAATTCAATCAACAATCGTCGTATGAAAGCGTTCGAAAAATGTGTATATCCGCCATCTTTTAATATATTTATTTCTTTAGTAAGGCTTAACAGCTAAATACATGCAGACACGTTAAATATGTATAAAAACGAAACAGACAAACTAGTACTAAACATGAATTTAAATTAAAGGTATGCACTGCATTACATAAAGGTAATTTTTGGAAGCACGAAAGTATGACCAGTCTTTCTATACATATATGACTAGATGAAATCAAATTTGCATTCAACAATTTGTATACCTACAAACAGCAAAAACATCTTATTTTTCATTTCCCTCCAACAAACCACAGTTCGAGTGAAAATTGTGGGAGTAAAAAATAAACTATATCTATTTATTCTATGATAAAAGTTCCGGGTGATAAAGAATTGGATTTAAATAATATAATTGCCTCCTTTAATCAATACCATCATTCAAACACATTATATGCAATACCAGACCGTAAATATTACACATCGGACTTTAGAAAAAGACCATCGGCTACATTCGGATTTTTGGAGCGCCCTTTCCGTCACACGACTAACAAATTAGCGACAAAATGTTCCACGAGTGTGAGTAAGAGAGACGACGCTCTACAAAGCCGAAATCAGTCGATTGTCTTTTTCTAAAGATCGATGTGTAAATATACGGCCTGTTACTTGTACGTAGCTTGCATGGCGTCATTACTGTTGTGACGTCACAAACACATTACTGCCGCTGTTTCTTTTTAACTCCTGATTTTTTAATGACTATCTATTTTAGTTTCTGAAGAATTTCGATTTTTATATTTAGCATCCAAAGTATGTCTATTTTTAATGTTAATGAAAATATATTTATTTTCGTAACGTATCATTTGCCATATTTCTTTCTAGATTGATAGATTTATGAAGGTAACTTTATTCAGATTTATATTTAATGTGTTTTGGAAAGACAAAGAACTCAACACAAATAGCCAGACCCGAAACAGTATAGAAAATGTATATTTCTATATTAATCGGACCGAACATCGAACCCGGGACTTCAGAAACGACGATACCGCAACGGTGGACGTAAGGTTTTAGATTTCGTATTTCTGCGTAGCATAAGGTAATTGTAAGAATTACTTACTGCATTTTATAGAATTCAAAATTTTCGTAGTAAGTGACAATGGTAACGCCGCAAGAAAAATCGTTGGACGCGAAAGAGGGTGGAATTTGTCTTCTGTTCTTAAAGTTGCCAACTGCCGTTAGCCAGCAACCCGTGACCACAGAGCGTGTAATTGTTAGGAAGTATGGAGGAAACAATAAGAAACAACACCGAGGCAAGAAACCACAAACGAGTATTAACCAGTCAACCATTCTGTTCTTTCCGTCAAACATGAGAACTTTTGCTAAGACCGGCTTTTCTACCGGCCGATCTGAAATCGATGAGTTGGCGATTCCGAAAGGACTACGTCAAGTTACGTGATGAACAAGTCGTGTGCCTAGTGGTAAACGACACTCCTACCCTTAACAAATGCAAAACCACTACGAGCTTTAAAATCTCAATGATATGAAAGGCAACCCTTGCCGTGATAGCCTGATGATTTGACCTACCGTCTCTCAAGCAGAGGCCGTACACGGTAAAAACAGATTACTTAGAAAGACAAAATTCTTTTTATGAAGACAAATTTATTATTACTATTATTATACGCTCGAGAATCATTACTTGATAATAGTAAAAAAAACGTCTCAAAAGTGTATTTTGGTTAATATTTAAGCCAAGAGCCAATTAATTTACTTAGGTCATAAAGCTACTCTAGATTCAACAAAATATTTATTAGTTATTAGTAATTTCTGATTTTGACTTGAAAAAAAAAGAATGAAAAATTGAGAGGTACTTAATTATTTGACTGAAGATTTATGATTTCTATATTTAAGTATGTAGCGCTGGTCAACGAAGGGGTTGCGTAGTACGACGAATTGAGACGTAGACTTCGGTGTAGAAAGGCGTATAAAGGGTAAATTTACCGGGTTATGGACCCAACAGTATGTCTCAGTAGCGTGAAAGCACACAGTTCAGCGCCAAACCTTAAAGTAGCAGAAATAGAACGGAATAGTTTTAAGTACCGTTGAATTCCGTTCAATGCCACATAGATGCTACCGCGTTAAAATGCAATTCAGAACATTATGAGATGACTTACACTATTGAAGTTAACAAAACGATAGCGCGTTTCAGAGTACAACTAATGCCATCTAGCAGTGGCGCGATGGAACTAATTGCATGTTAAAGTTGTGCTTGTTACCAGACAAGTGTAGTTTGATTTCATGGTGAAACTACATTTCTTAAATTATTGAAATTCTTTGTAAAATAAATTTGAAAAATGACTGTTTATAATTTTTATGATTACAAGCACAAGTAAAAGTAATCGTTACCGCGTGCGCCTTCGGTGACATGTCACGACAACATTGACTATGAAAACGAAACGCAACGAAATATTGCTTTAAAAAACATACTCTAGACTTTAGAATATTAATCTGAATAGCAAACTACTTTTCTTTTTGTCTAAGAATATATTTTCTTAAAATACACCCAAGAAATTTTGAATTTAAACTTGATGTAAGAGGTAAACATTTCTTGATGTAAGTAATGTCCAATTAATTGATTAGAAATGAAATAAAATCTTGAAGTAAACGTATTTGTCTAAAAATTAGTATAATGTTAAGAGTAAAATTGTATTAGAAAAAGATTGTAATGACTATATTTTATTACTTTTAATAAATATTCTTTCAGGATTAGCAAATATTTTGATAAATTGCTGTTTTTTAATAATAGAATTCCTTTTTTTCTCTGTGGCTTTGAATCTTGGCAAGTCTCTCTGAGTTTTATGGAATGTGTGAAATGGAATTTGAAAACAATGAGATTTTCGGTAAAGGAAAACCGTCATGACGAAACCTGCACGTCGAGGAACGGTTCATAACCATCGGAAAACGTGTCAAATCCCCAATTGGTAAATTGGTTTTTAGTAGCAGTAGATCTTCCTGAGAAAAACAGCCGCCAAGGAGTAATGACGCCATTACTGTGTTTGAAGGGTACCGGTTTTGAAGGGTAAGGGTGCTGGTGAAATTACAAGCACATAGGACTTGTCAACTTATGTCTCAGGGAGACGGGCGCAGTGGCAGTGCCCCTCAGATCTTTGCGATTTAAAGCTCTGAGTGGCATTGTAACTGTTATGGACAATACGCGCGAGAACTTTACACGGGACATACGCAATTTGTAAGTAGGTAGATGATTCCGGTTGGTTGAAGACGTGTAAATGGGGGATCAAGATTGGTAATCTAAACCAATGTGACTGCGGTGCTCCAAACGGTGTGCCGAAACACTTGCAAGATGGAAGATCTTAAACGCGGCCAATGGTACTGCAATTAAGGTGGGCAGGTGGTGGTGGCTTGTCAAGTTATGTCTTAGGGTGACGGGCGCAGTGGCAGTGCCCCAGAGGATCTTTGCGACTTAAAGCTCTGAGTGGCACTGCAACTGTTATGGATAGGTGTGTAGCTTACGATCAGACGCACGACTTATTCGTCCCGTCACTTGATATTATAGCAGATTAAGCTCCGATGCATACGCAGTCCGCAGAATACGTGAGCTTACCGATGTTAGTACTGCTAGACTAGTTTACTTTAGTTACTTCGATAGTATAATGTCCTACGGGATTCTCATGTGGGGTAAAGCGGCAGATATTCAAACCACATTTGTATTGCAAAAACGAGCGATTCGTTCTGTGTACCGTCTAGGCTCTCGGGTTTTTCTCAGAGAAAAGTTTAAGGAGACTGGTAGCCACAGTCATGCATCCCAGTACATTTACTCAAATATTTTATATGCCCGTAAAAATATACATAATTTCAATAAGAAAGAAGATATCCATAATATTAACCTTAGAGCTAAGTCCAAACTCATGGTACCACGATTTCGTTTAACCAAGGTAAACAACTCTTTTATGGGGAACTGTATACGTTTTTACAATAAAATTCCGGAGCATATATTAAGTTTATCATTTCCTAAGTTTAAAAACTACATTAAAAATATTTTGATCGATTGATTTATTATTTATTACAAAATTGAAGACAACGTGTTAGATAAAGATGTATGGAAAGACGACATGGCTCCAGAATCCACACAAATTTGATTCAAAGTGTATTCCATAGCATTTAAGTTTATTTGAAAAGAGCAATCCCTAGAGTTTCTTGCTTGTTCTTCTCAGGGAGGTCAGCGTAGTGAACGAGCAGTAGCTTAAATGTGACGTTTTCAAGTGTAAATTTGTTTTACCTATGGAATAAATAATATTTGACTTTGACTTTAAAAAAATCTGCTTGATTAGCTAAGAATGACGTGCTTGTAGGTTTTCTATCGCATACATTTCAGAAAACAGGCACGGGATCTTTACAGCGTCCCTCTTTTGGTCGACTAAGAAGTCTGGAACGTTCTATCCCCATGTCATTGATACCATCCATTCCCACGACATACTTCTCTTTCACTTTACTTATGCGTATGACAAACGAAAAGAACAAACTACCCGTATCTGTGTTACCCGAAAATTATCAGGCGCACGACTTGGTCGTCCTGTCACTTGGTGTTATAAAAAAAACCAATTGGGCCAACATGGCGGACCATGCCCTAAACACTAAACCCTCACCTGAGAGGAGACACGTGTACAGCAGTAAAATGTATAAACCTGAATCTGAACTTGTATATTTGTGAATAGCCGAGTAATGATTCTCTCTTTCTTTCTGATTTGTCTAGAATATATCCAAAGTTATAATACCCGTGTATCATCATAACGATTATTACGAGGGATGATGATAAATGAACATTGAAGCAGTAACCACCCACATCCCCAAGCCGAACAAGTAACCCATCCGCGTTAAGAACGATTTCTATGCGGCCATAGTTAACAAAGGCGAGTTAAACTGTACTTTATTTCCTCACATTGTCGTTGGGTACTGTAACACTCTATTTCTCGAGGATTTATCTCCTCGGGAGCCTTTATGATCCTTTTATTGACTTGGCGAATGTGATTTTTAAAGGGACATCAAGAAAAAAGGTACTCTTTTCTACCGTAGAATGACAATGGTGTACATAAAATGTGCTTTTAAAATGTATGAGGCAGGTTTTGCAGGAAATAAAAAGAAGGGCCCAGATGGTATTTATAAAACCTTTTACACAACGAGTTATACGGATCAGCTGATTTATGGAGTTGTACAGAGCTATTGACCAATGTTTGTCCTCCACCAAATTTGTACGTACGCATGAAAGAAATCCTTAAAACTTTTTTTAATATGAAATAGACCACGACCAAAAAATATCACCTGATGTTAAGCTAATGTGATTCTTCTGATACAGCCGTAGTAGTCTAAGGATGCATTTATTCGACACGAATTTCATCGCGCTTACTCCGCACGGCAGCCGCGCGGTCGAAGAGCGGAGTCCGCGTTGCCGCCGCGCAGCGACCGCGTGCGTCTAACTGTCATCGCAAAATACGCTCAATTTGTTTAGCATTTACATTTTAATTCAAATAAGCTTTCCGGGCACGTGGGCTAGCCTGGTTTGAATTTGGTCTACGCGGCGGTCCGCGCGGTAATTTTATTGAGAGGAATTTACATGTTGTTGCATAGTAAATAGAATTCAGATTCGCAATTAATGTGCATGAAAGCGTGGTAACTGGGCGGTCGCCGTGCGGCGGCCGCGCGAAAACTTTCTTCTCGTGTAACTGGGCGCTAAAGGTTTGACCTAACGCATCTTAAGAAGAGGGGGTCGTGGGTTTGAATCCGTGCGTATCTCAGAGTTTCCGGAATATTAGTGCGAAATTTAATTTCCAATTCACAATGAGCTTTTCGGCGAAGAAAAAACATCCACAGTGGGCCCGCGTTGGAACTACCACCCAAGCCCTCTCTCTGTGAGAGGAGGTCTGTGCTCAGCAGTGAGACTTTTTTATATAAAATCTAAATGACGGGACGAACAAGTCGTGCGTCTGATGGTAAGCGACACGCCTGTCCATGACAGTTGCAGTACCATCCAGAGCTTTAAATCACAAAGATCTGCGGGTCTCTACCATCATCGCGCCCGCCACCCTGAGACACAAGTTGACAAGTCCCTATAGTATCATCAGCACCTTCACCCTTCGAAAGCAAAACGCAGTAATGCTAACATTACTGCTTGGCGGTAGAAAAAGGTAAGGTGGCAGTATTTCCCTGGACGAACTCTTTCACAAGGAGCTTTACAGCTACTAAGACTGATGACGGCATGGGTTTGTTTACAGGTAGGTTTGCAAATGCCTTTTCAGTCTAGCATTGAATAATATCAATTTAGCGATCGGGTAACACAGATACAGATAGTGTGTTCTTTTCGTCTGCCATACGCATAAGGAAAGAGAAAAAAAAGTTCTTCGTGGGAATGAGTGGTATCAATGACATTAGGGTAGAATGTTCCCGCGCGTATTTTCTGAAAAATATCCGATATTAAACCTACAAGCACGTCACAATTAGCTAGTCAAGCAGATTTTTTTTATACTATCAAGTGACGGGACGGGACCTGTCCATAACAGTTGCAGTGCCACTCAGAGCTTTAAGTCGCAAAGACCTGAGGGGCACTGCCACTGCGCCCTACTTTAATTGCAGTACCATTGGCCGCGTTAAGATCTTCCCTCTTGCAAGTGTTCCGGCACAAAGGGTACACCAACAATAGCCGCATGGATTGTTAGAGCACCGCAGTCACATTGGTTTAGATTACCATTCTTGATCCCCCATTTACACGTCTTCAACCAAACGGAATCATCTACCTACTTACAAATTGCGTATGTCTGTTCGCATAGAACTTTATGAGTATTGAACGTGCTCCAATATTATGGGAAAAAAGTGAGTGGAATAATCGTATTTCAAAGTCGAGCGATCTGTTTGCGAGGCCCCGATTGGAATCTACCCTAGATTTAATAAGCTTTACGCGAATCTCTTATAGCTTTTGGCAAGGTATCAGTTTAATGCAGTAACATCTTAATGTGCCGAATTTTGTGGTAGTGCAAGGTTTGTAACGCGTATTAACTGCATACCAGGTTTTACGTAGATACTTTTTGTAGTGGTCGATTCCAATTCATTTGATACATTTTAAAAACAATTAATGACCATGTAAAGACTAGTTCAGTCAACTGGACAAACGAGAAAAATCTCATTAGTTCAGTCAATTGAACTGGATAACTGAACAAGTGGGAATAGAGGCCCAAAAAATAGGTTTGTTTGAAAAAACAAATATACGCGATTTACATTCGAAAATTATTGTTTCATTCGTAATGCGAGTCGCGCGTGGATGGCTTCCATGCCGTCATGAACAAGTCTGCCACCTCAATTGTGGGTCGCAACCCACTGAGGGCTAGATCCAATATCATCCTGAATATGATTGCGAAAAGACTGGACTGTGCCTACAGTTACGGTAGTAAATGTTATTCGAAAAAAACTGCCTCCATGGCCGAACGGTTACAATGCTGGACTGCCACGCAGGGATCCCGGTTTCGATTCCCAGGCCGAGAGAAATATTTGTATGGTCCACTTTTATTTCTCTCGTGAATTTGGGTACGGCATCCGCGGTTCAGGGTTTTCCTAGTTAATAATAATAATTATGCGTAGCAATCACGAAAACCTAAGAACTCGATATTTTAATGAATTCTCAACTGTCTTAGCCCCGTGGAAGATTTTTGCATTAGGCATTGCTTCTCAATACAGAGACTGACGGCTCTAATTCCTGTGGCGGCACGTGTATCTATGACCTAATTTCGAAGTTACGTCACGATAAAAATGTGACGACAGGTAACCGCAGCTTCAAATGATTCTGTCGTCCAAACGACAAGGTGGCTACCGTGAACCGATAAATTGTCGTCACGATCTAATCGGAACAGATAGACACGACAGTTGTTTAACGATAAAATAAACATCCACGACACAGTCATGATACATAGTTGTGTTATGGGAACAGGTTAGACGCGACAGTCGTTACGTTAACGTTACGACGCAATGGGAACGCGCCCTTAGACATTACCATAGTAGTAGGTTACTACTATATAGACGACCATCGTGCTCGAGACAGTTAGAGTGAGCGGTTAATGTGGACTGGTAATTGCAATATGGCTTCGTTCGCTCTGATTGGCCACAACGTTGTACTATCTTCTGTCGGAGCTTCTCCAATTTCTACAGAAATACGCCATTTTCAATATAAAACTAATTAAATTCAACAACCTTGAACACGTTAAGAAATAACTATTACTAATTACAGGTTTCTTACCACGGTACGTTTTTTCTTTTCGTTTTCCCGATATTGCACCATTTGGTTATTATACCATGAAGCGTGTAACAGTTCCCAATGTATATGTTCAGCAATGAAAAAAATCAGTCGACAAAACTACCTATCGATCCATGACACAATAAAACCAATAGATACGGAACGTTTAATTGCTGGACTAGATGTCCAGTTCTGTCCAGTTCAGTCCAGTCCTAATTCTGAATTACTCAAGCAAGAACATAAAATCTGTACACATTTTTGGTCCTTCGAGCCGGATAGAAGACGAAACATGAACATATTCTTGGCCCTTCTAGCCTGATTTTTTTTGTAGGGTTATTCATAAAATACTAAAAACCTCGCAGATCTGTATTACTAACATCATAAACAACAACTTTTGTTCCATGACCTTTAATTATTCATCAGATTTATATATATAACTCTTTATTGCACAAAGAAAAGACACATAAAACACACGTTACAAAGGACATATACAAAGGTGAGCTTATCTCTAGAAAACAACTCTTCCAGCCAACCCTAGCCTTGGTGTAAAAGTTAAGTCTGCGGTACTAACTACTGTATAATAAAATTGAAATTTAAATGTGACTAAAAAAAATATAAATGATGGTAATATATATAAACTTTATATACATAAATACATACATAAGCAGAATATATACCTATTATAATAAAAAAATACTAGTTTATATATATGTTACCGATTAACTGCTGCCACCGATGGACTGTCACGAATGTCAGCAGGCAGTTTATTCACTTTCATACGAAAATAAAAATATTAAAATGGATCGTTCAAAATGGTGATAACTCTGTGCAAAACGCGGCAGTCGTTGGAGAGGACGCTTGCACGTTTGAATTTGTTATCTTACTACCAGATACAGATCTAAAAAGTGTCAGATAGTTTAAAAAATTAGCAGTAGAGCTCCTTGTGAAAGAGTTCGTCCAGGGTAATACTGCCTTACCTATTTCTGCCGCCAAGCAGTAAGGGTGCTGGTGAAATTACAGGCGTATGGGACTTATCAACTTACGTCTCGAGGTGATGGGCACAGTGGCAGTGCCCCTTAGATCTTTGCGATTTAATAGTGTTATGGATAGACGTGTAGCTTACCATCCGACACACGACTTGCTCGTCCCGTTACTGGATATTATAATAACCTAACCTCCGGCTAAAAAAACCGACCTCAAAAGTAATTCATCCCCTAGTTTGTCACCCTTAGAGGCGGAATCTTTTCTTGAAATTTAAATGGGACCACATCTGCGGTACCTTCTTTACAACAAAAAAAGAATCATCAAAATTAGTTCACAAACGGCGGAGTTATCGCGTAACACATATACAAAAAAAACATGCAGACGAATTGAGAACCTCCTCCTTTTTTTTGAAGTCGCTTAAAAAATATGTAGTTTTTGTTAATTTATCATGTTTTGTCAAAATTAACGGAACAAACGTTATTGTTTATGATGTTAGTAATTTAGTCCTGCAAGGTTGTCAATATTTCAAAAAGAACCCTGAAAATAAAACGAAATCTGTACATGCGGGACCCATTACTGCTCCCAATAATTATACGGTAGTCGAGTAAATATCATTGGTCTCCCTCCCTCCAGTAAACAAACGTGAAAAGGCAGATATCGATTAAAATATATGAAAGCCTTAACCGACGAATAGGTTGGGATCATAATAATATTTCAATAATGCTTTAGGATATTTACAATATTTGTGGGAATATAGCCGGAATAGACTGTCG
This sequence comes from Hyposmocoma kahamanoa, assembly GCF_003589595.1. NCBI lineage: Eukaryota > Metazoa > Arthropoda > Insecta > Lepidoptera > Cosmopterigidae > Hyposmocoma > Hyposmocoma kahamanoa. The sequence continues at coordinate 707,587 of NW_020653757.1, forward strand.
TGGAGCTGTTTACAAGGTTAAAAATATAAAGAACGAAAAAGTTTTAGCAGCAGTAGAGATCCCTTTACTACCTTACCCATTTCTCCCGCCAAGCAATAATGTGAGCATTACTGCGTTCCAGTCTCGAAGGGTGAAGGTGTTAGTGAAATTACAGGCACATGGGGCTTGTCAGCTTATGTCTCAGAGTGACGGGCGCGGTGGCAGTGCCCCTCAGATCTTTGGGATTTAAGACTCTGAATGGCACTACAACTGGGGGTCTACTCTCGATCTCCGTCCGAAACAATTACTGTCAAATAAATAATATTCGACAAAATTAAAAGACAAGTATCAAGAATGAAGCTTCATTCGCATCACGCGTCTTTTCGTTTGGTCAAGTATTGCTTATTTGGCAGTAATTGTTTCGGACGGATGTCGGACGGAGGTCGAGATTAGACCCCCTGATATGGACCGACGTGTTGCTTACCGCCTAGCGCACGGTTTGTTCGTCCCGTCATTTGTATCATAAAAAAGAAGTATACAGTATTAATGATAAGTGTCTAAAAAAAACGTAAGCTTTAAGCAATTAACTTCGGTTCCAGTAACACCGAGAGCTAGCAAAAGGAAAGTTTCCACTTATTAAGTTAGGATTTAATGCTCTCCTGCAGATTCAAACTTATTTTCGTTTGCACACACAGAACTGTTGTTTTAAATTAGCCAAGTATTCTAACTTCTTCTCTCGTTTTCCGGCCGACATACGTTCGAAATACTGTCAAATAAGTAATACTTGACGAAATTAAAAAACAATGTCAAGTATGAAGCTTTGTTCGCATCATGCGTCTGAAATGTGGTCGAATATTACTTATTTCACAGTAATTGATTCGGACGGCGAACGACAGTATATGGCTTGAGAAGGTTACCTTCGTCCGCGAAGGGTTCGTTCAAATTGTTGTGTTGTATATAGGTTAATTAACATTATTTTTTAAAGTGGAAGAGACAGTGATAAGCGCGATGGCACCTCGGGGAGAACGGTAGCTTCTTATTTCAGACATAATTTACTAAGACAAATATGGTAACTCCATAGAAACGTAGTCGCGCGGCTTGTATGTGTGCGCGCCCGTCACGCGCCGCCGTGAACGGACGCACACGTTCGCATAATCTCGCGACGCACTTGCATTGCACTAAACTGGTCGTCACAACGTGCCTTTAATTATTATCAGATAATTGCTCGAAGCGCTGATAATTTTACTTTAATGTGTAAGACACGTACATTTGTGAATGTATGTATAAGTTAACAATACGGAGAATGAAATCTTGTGAGGAAACCCTGCGAAATCCCCAACCCGCATTGGACCAGCATTGCAGAATATGGTCCGCGCTCAGCAGGGAGGTTTGTGTTAATGGACAACAAACATAAAATATAATAAAAAGGTTATATAAAACAGGCAATAACAACAATGACGTGAAATAAAAAAACCGTTTACTGGAAGCCGCATAATATTGCGACCATTCATTACGGCGCTACGGCGCGTGCGGGATTACGACAAATTAATACTTCCGCCGATTAATTTGGCTACAGCACGGGTTTCGTCACACAGATTTGTATTTGATGGAAGTGATATGTAATTAAGTTGGAATTTTAATTATTGTGATTTAAAAAGAATTTAAATACGTCGAAAGCGTTGTCGTCTCAAATCCACTCGTGTTTGAACTAAATATAAAATGCATAGTGGGTGAAAATCGTTCACAACATGTTAGTAAGTAGATACGAGAGGAAGTGTACAGAAATGAAAGGATTAATAATAAAATGTTAAAGATCCAATTACATTTAGAGTGACAGCGGCGTGGGCGTTCGCGTTTCTTCTCCTTTTTCCTAACATCATAATTAGATGTTTGTGAAAAAGAAAACATGAGCGTAGTCATTCTGTATATGAAATAATAATAATATTATCATAGGAAATGAAACTATTTTTCTGGATTTAAATAACGTAAATTTGTTTTTTCAAACAAATCAACGTTTCGGGCCGTTTACAGGTCCCATGGTCATGGCTGACTGACGTGGTACAGTCATCAACCAGTTATGTCTAATATTAATGCAAACCACCCTATTTTTACACTAAAGTCACAAAAGTTATTAATTAAATACCTTATTTTTAATTTTACAAAGAAACATTCCAATTCACGTTACATTAATTTTATTTACATTATGTTTTACAAATGATTTTATTTTAACAATATAAATTATTATTAAGTTAAATTTTAATTAATTAACAATGGAAATTAGAATAAATTAAAACATATTCATTAGTACTGCAATTTTTTGTCTGTGTGGGATCAGAGGAAATACTGGATCCCAAACTGGTGGTACGAAGAAACCACATTCCCTGTTGAAATTAGGATTTTTTTTAAATTTCAATGGCCTCTCGCAGCATCCTGGGTAGATAACGGACATCTTTTGCAAGTACCTGGGGTTTGTCAAACTTCATTGAATATATAGGTTTTATACATGACATGCTCGCAGATTGCAGACTTGTTGACCTTCAAAGGGCCCGAAACATTGGTTTGTTTGAAAAAACAAATATACGCGATTTAAATCCGAAAAAATAGTTTCATTTCCTATATGTAACAATCGGGAAAACCTAAGAACTCGATAATATTAACGTTTACTTAAATCAAGTAATTAGTAGTCGATAATCGTGAAAATTGTAAGTTGCGTTCAATAATGAAATAAGAAACGATATACATAATGATAGAAAGGAATTCATCAAACCTAACGAAATTTTAAGTAAGAGATTGCATGTGACTACACAGCTCGGAGTGGCAATGCAACTGTTATGGACAGGCGTGTCGCTCACCATCGGGCGCACGGCTTGTTCGTCCCATTACGTATCATGAGGTGGGGTAGGTATAATGAAGTTGATTTAGGCAAATGGATGCAAGAAAGTAGAGTGCCGACAATCGACCACACAGGCTACGAGTGCCCATCCAGCTGCCACTAGGTGTGCACTGTGGAAACGGAAAAACCCCCCACCACCTGATTTCATCATACCTCAAGAGCAACTACCACCAGTCTTCGCAATCAGGTAGGACGCTGCAGAGACACGATGTGTAAATGAGGTTTCAGGGATACTAGTCTAACCCAATGTGACTGCGGTGCCCTAACACAGTCCATGCGGCACTTACTGTTGTGCTCCTTGTGTTCTAATACCTGTACGAGGGAAGATGGAGAGGGAAGAAGACGCGGCCGCGATAGCTCAGTCAAGGTAGCAACGTACCATACAAGGTCAATATAGTCTTAAAGTAAAAGAAGTATCGACATGATAAAAAGAAGATTGAGAATGTTCTAAAAAAGACGTTCAATGAGAAGAATAAGAGAGCTTGTATGAAAAAATTGATATGTAAGTGATATGAAATAGGCGATCGAAATCCAATACCTTCACCCTAATGGGAATTCAAATGCGTGAGTATTATACATTACATGGTAAAAAAGCATGGTATAGGAACGGTTATATCTCACTTGAACTAATAAAAACGAAACTAATATTTGAAGCAATTAGTCTTGCCGCGAACTGTTTACCCGGCTGGTGATCGATTGCCGTACCCGCATTCAACTGGATAAACACCGGGTTTACTTGCGTCTCTAGTTTGACGATTTCGGTGGCCCAGCAGTGAATACTCTCTGAGCACTTGATGAGGAATGCCCTGGGTTCATTTCCCGGTTAGACCTTTTCTTGATTGGAACGAACCATTTGAAATTCCTTGTGATCTGTATGTTCCGTATAGTGGTCCCAGAGTTTATTTTGTTACCATAATGATCATTGTACAGGGTGATTCCCTGGTTTGCGTTGTCTGGCATATAACCTATTGGAAACAGTGTGATTTCATCAGTTCTAGTTAAAAAAGGATTTCTTTATTACCTTTAGTCCATTCATGTGCATTTTCGTTATGCCCACAATGACTATCTTATCAAAGTTGGTATCTCTACTCTCGTGACAACTACTTCAACGTTGTGAAATTAAAACACTTAATTGAAAATAAAACGTCTCAATTGCAAATGGAAACTATTCCGAATTATATTTTCATTTTTTTCTTTTTCCAACTAATCCCATAATAATAACCTTGTTGGAATCCAATTTGCGCCGAGCTGTGTAAGTCAATAAACATACTAAATTATTGTTCATACTATCGTTGAATTCTATATAATATCCATTATTAAATATAAAAAATATAAATATAGAAAAAAAAACGAAATTACGATTGATACTTCTCATGTCACTTCCATTTGGAATTATCATCAACGAGACTTTCCCATGCATTTGTAATGTGATTGGTATTGCCTCGCAGACAAAACCGACTGACTGTATACGATCTATTTCTACTGACATAAATCTCTTGTCGGATTAAGTAAAATTTACTTTATTTGCCATGCAACGGTAATGACAGATGGTGTCCAGTGACAAGATGGAGGCTAAAAGATGGCAATAGAAACATGAAAATCCTACAATGAGATGGGTAGACGACATCGTTACAGTCGCGGACAGTTGATGGATGATACTACTGCTAGATCATGATGGACGGTGCAAACTATGATAAGTCTATGGTAGTTGGACTATGGATGGTAATGATGATAAATAACAATACAATACAACAAACGTGCGATTAGGGTCTCTGATTGGACACCGAGGATTAACAAATATTAACAAACTATACACCTAGACATTAATTATCTATAATATTCGAGAACAATACACAAGGCTCAATCTAAAAGAAATCTACATCCTGAGATTGTTCGTCAAAAAGCCATTGTAAACGCCGTTGAAATTACAACTAAAACTGAGACACTGCCTTTCTTTCTGGAAGCACATCATTCCATGGCATCCCCAAAACTATTTCAATCTTCAAAAAAGATAGCTCTAATATCCCGTGCAAATTATGCTATGTAAGTGACTCTAACTAATAATCCTGGGCAAAGGAATAAACAGAAAGAGCTTTGCACGAAAGGATAAGGCCTGCCTATGTTCAATGGTTTACTGAATCTACCACACGAGCCAGAGTCAATCAGACCCGGACAAACCGGAGTTTTTTTTTATAATACCAAGTAACGGGATGAACAAGTCTTTCGCCTGGTGGTTAGCTACACATCCATAACAGCTGCAGTGCCACTCAAAGTTTGAAATCGCAAAGATCTGAGGGGCACTGCGCTCGTCACCCTGAGACATAAGTTGACAAGTCCCATGTGCCTATAATTTCACCAGCACCCTTCTAACCCTTCTAAACCGGAACGCAGTAATGCTCACATTGCTTGGCGTTAGAAATAGGTAAGGTGGCAGTCAAACCCTAGACGAACTCTTTGACAAGGAGGTCTACTGCTGCTAAACAAACACAAGAAGCTCAGTTAAACAAGCACAAAAGGTCAATTGCTACTATCAGTTTTGAATGAATTAAATTTCTTAATGCTTAAAAACTTTTTAGACCATTTGATCTTATTCATCCAAGATTGAATTCAATTTACTTATTATAAGTTTTGAAAGATGGATCTGTTCAAAGATAAACTAGAAATACACAGAAGTGATGCTCCACTGGTTTCCTATTACACGCGGATTGTAGATTCTAGTATGACACCGAATGGTCACACGTGAGGGCTGTGAAGCGACGCTAATGACTGTGAAATGGACCGCTTTGATCTTATTGGGTGTAGTGTTCTTGTTTTTCATATCCACTGGAGCGAATACTTGCTGCAAACTGAGATGATTTAAAGATACATGCAGGCATAATTTGACACACCTTCGCACAAATTTTATTCTAAGATTTGTTTCTAAATTGTCAAACAAGTCGAACTTCTTCACTTCACGTTTACTTCTCGATACAGAATCGCAATAAAAAACCGTCGGCGGTCAGTGCAGGAGCAGTACAGCACCTTGTGAAAGAGTTCGTCCAGGGAAGTGCTGTACTGCCACCTTACCTATTTCTGCCACCAAATAATAATGTGAGCATTACTGCGTTCTGATTTACAAGGGTAATGTTACTGGTGAAATTACAGGTACATGGGACTTGTCGACTGATGTCTCAATCTGATGGGTATCCTAAAAAAAAGCCAAAAGAGCAACGTCTTTTTCGCTCTTATTTCATGGACATAAAAAGTTTTTTACGACCGGCTCAAGACGGTTCTGCGTTGATAAGTGTAATGACTCCCTTGAAGTTTCAAATAATTCAGAAAGAAAATTTGTTTGCTCAATATTTGAATACAAGAAATTTTACTAATTTTACCATGTTTTTCTCGCTAAAACGAATTTAACAAGCTTGAAACTTTTTTATTTTTTATTAGCAACAGCAAAATATGCACATATCGTGAGCTACGACACGCTCTTATTAAAAAAAAATTAAGAAACTTTTCATATTTGCAAGAAGTTCGGCAACTGGCTTCAGGGCAACAAAATTAATTCGGTATATGTATATATTGCATTAAGGTTATGTTTCGCATGCTGAAGATCATCAAAATGAAGATCTTTTTTCTTAACTTATATTTATAATTATCTAAGGGTATGGAGACAAAAGGTTAAACTACCACATCAGATTGACGAGAATGACTGAAACAACGGAAATGATAAAACACGAGAGGACTGTAATCAGGACTCGCCCATACCGACCGTCATTCAGCTTGTGTTAAGGATTCGTACTGTGGTTTGGTTCAAATAGTAACTCTATTTCCATGAAGATATTAAGGTATTACTTTGTATAGCTACCGCATTACAGGTACAAAACAATACCGTCACTAAAAAAAGCTTCGCTTTTTCAAGTTTACACTATTTTTTTAATTCCATTTCGCGAAAACATAGAGCTTAAAAAAGTAACGAGAAAGGTCACTCTCCGCCCCTCCCTAGCTTTAGATACTATACCGAACCCTTCAAATTGACGGTCACATTGACGGAACGGCAACAAGGCTGTCAGCAAGCCGTTGGCTAAGGACAATTTTGATGTTTAAATTTCGAATTTTCAATACTATGCAATTTCGTAACAGATTATTTAGAGATTATTATTTTATTAAAAGGAAATATTTTAGTGAGGGTAATGCACATGGGACTTATCATTATGTCTCGCGGTGACGGGCTTGTTTGTCCCGTCACTTCGTTACCATTAGAAAAAAGTATTGACCAACTACAGTGCCAAGCCGGAGTATTGTATTATATGCGAGGCTGTTTCGTCCTCTTCCAGCAAGCTCTGCATTTTCACAAAATTGATTGTTACCTGTACAGGTGCTGGTTATATAAGGTTTTACTTCTACTGAATACAATAACCAGTGTACGATGAGCTTATATGTCTTAATCAAACATCCGAGTTAATTGGTAGCCTGTCCGATGCAATTTTCGTTTTTGATACTTTATTTTGATTGAGTAAACATTTATCTTTCACGGTCTTCTGTTTACAAGAGGCGTTCTTTGTTTATTAAAGTGATGTGAAAATTTCATTTTGGTGTAATTTGTGATTACAAATTTTCGTTAATTGTAAACGTGACTAAAAATTATATATTGCAAGTATATTTTCCTCTGGCAGGATTATAATATTAACATGCCAGACAACCACACCTATTGCCTGGTCTCAAACAAGGGAATTCCCTGTACCATGAGTACCAGAGACACGGAATTCATTCTGGAGCACTTTCTAGACACTCAGACCAGGATCTCCTTATCTAGCGCCCACAGTATAAACAACTGGGCCACCGAGGTCATCAAAATTGGGCATTGTGAAATGTCATTTCTCTATTAAACTGCCTCCGAAGCCGAACCAGTCCAAGGTTCGAATTTCGGACCAGAATAAATATTTGTATGGCCTACATTTATTGCCCCCGTGAGTTTGGGTGTATTTTATTAATTCGATTATACAATAAAGTTTGTAGATTACGAAAACAGAACAGAGAATATGTTTTATTGCATTTATCGCGAACAAATAATTGGAATACATGAATCACGCTAAACAAATACTTGGAACTATCCCCAACAATCCATCTTTATATTTATACCGCTTATAAATTAAAATTTTCCCGACTATTTTAAAATATTTACGTCCTGTTTTAAATTTAAGACTAAATGCATTTGCTTACGTAAGTTTTGATAATAGTCCTCTAGTAGAGTCCTCCCTACCGACCCTTAGGGTATACAAGTAGGGCACTATAACCTGTGCAAGCACAGGGACCTTCTAATTTCAGGTCCTGACCCCGAATCGGTCAGTGTACAGGGTTGTTACAGATTTCATCTGGTTCTCAAGAGGCTGGTGCCGCAGTTGAGCCGTCCCGGGTACCGGAGTTGTAGACACACTCACTTCCCAGAAAACTACGCAGCTGGAGGGTCAAGACAATGTCTAGCTCATCTTCCACTAGCTCTATAGGGCTGCTGCCCTGCACAACTCCACTTAACGGTCCCCGATGTCCTGAGCTTTCGTCCAACATCAGATTTCCATGTTTTGAATATAATAATACAATACATTCATAAATAGAGAAAAGGTATTTTTTAAATACATTTGTTTTAAGTCGATGAACAAATACACCCCATGATCACAACAGCGTGAAAAAACAAAAGCTATTTCAACCATTCCAACTGAAGCAACATTATTCCTTCTGCCAAAACCAAAAACGTATGTCATTTTTCACATGTTACCGACAAGTGCTGACAGTTTGACATATTAAGTCTGTCATAGATGGGGTAAATTTATTTTAATGCTTCCCTTATTTTACCGTGTAGGGAGTTGTGTGTTAAGAAGACATAAAAGAGGCGGATTTAGAGGCTCCGTAATTTCAAAGGTGAGGGTTTATTCCATAAGCCGTAAGAAAAGTCCCAGTTTCCAAAGGCACGTCCATTATTAACTGAGTTCAAAAAAGGAAGAAGTTTTTAATTCGACTGTATTTTCTTTTTGTATGTCTGTTACGTGATAACTCAAACGTGATAACTAAATTTGTGAACCGATTTTGACGATCCTTTTTTGTTGGAAAGAGGGTACCTCAGTATTGGTCCCATTTAAATTTGACGAAAATATTCCACTTCTAAGGGTGGTAAACTAAGGGATGATTCCGGTTTCACGCACTTTCCGGTAACCGATTTCAATAAATCTTGGCAAATTCAAGTAATTCCACGAACTTTCGGGGTCGGTTTTTTATTAATAAAAAAGTTATATTTAATACGTACTTTTATTAAGTAACGTGCTGTGACAGTTAGTCTCGACACTTATCGATACGAAATCGCCGTAAGGTGGACTATGTCCTTGCAATAACAGCGAAAAAGCTTTTATATCATAATAAGCAGCAATGTAAGCATATTGCAATCTTACACATCTTCAAGATGATATCAACAACAATAATTCATATAAGTGCATGAAAACAACAGAATCTGGATAGTACGTAGAATTTCAAAAGATTTAAGATTTACGTGCCTCGTGGCAGATAACCATCAGTTTTATTTATTTATTTATTTATTTATTTACACAACTCTATCCTTACAGGTTAGGTACACCCAATTCGATAGCGTCGACATCATTCTTACATACCTAATTAATTACTTATATCTAAACTCTACTACATATTATATTATACTAAATTACAACGAAAAAACTTATCAGAACAAGTGCTGTTATACATATTTACACAACACCCATAGAGAAGCTTTCTCAAATTCGTTTTCAGAGCAACAGAATATGTCAATTAGATCATGTATGACATTTAGGTTTCGCAACATTCGTGTAAATGGCGCAGTTGTTTTTATGGCACAAGTGACGGAACGAATAAGTCGTGCACCTGGTGGTAAGCGACACGTCTATCCATAACAGTTGCATTGCCACTCAGACCTTTAAATCGCGAATTTCTAAGCATTTTCACTGCACCGTGAGACATAAGTTGATAAGTCTCATGTGCCCGTAATTACACCAGGCAGAAATAGGTAAGGTGGCAGTACTGGACGCACTCTTGCACAAGGACGTCTTATTGTTGTTGAGATTTTGAGAAATCAATATTTCTGTTCTCCAAGAGCCAATCACCCGTTCAGCGAAATCAATGTAAACGGGACTGTAGGTCTGCTTTATACTGAATAAGGACAAACTTCTTTATCAAACGGAACTAGAACTTGAAAGACAGTAAGGTACATAGTAAAAGTTGAGACCACCTGAGTTCGTCCACCATATGCTCGCTCATTACTTCTGAACAAACGTAAATAAATTATCACCTAACGCTCATCTCATTTACATAATGGATCGTAGGATTTTAGTGATTTTGCGCAGAGTGGTGTTTTGTCTTGAGTATGAAAAGTGTACCTAAGAAATATGACGCAAATACACACACCGGCACATTTTACGGATCGCTAGTAATATCTCCAAAATGATGAAGCATTTTTTCGAAGTCCGAGCGGTTATTGCTTTTTATTTCATTCTAGTCCTAATATAAAATACAGGTTTGTGAAGTGGTTCTAAGTTACTTTTGCATTCCTGTCAAATTTCGTAAACTTTAGTAGAAAAAATATCCTCCTTGTGAAAGAGTTCGTCCAGGGAAGTACTGCCATCTTACCTATTTCTGCCGCCAAGCAGTAATGTGAGCATTACTGTGTTCCGGTTTTGAAGGGAGGGTGCTGGTGAAATTACAGGCACATGAGACTTGTCAACTTATGTCTCAGGGTGACGGGCGCAGTGGCAGTGCCCCTCAGATCTTTGCAATTTTAAGCTCTGAGTGGCACTGCAACTGTTATGGACAGGACTTGTTCGTCCCGTCACTATGTTAATTACTTTCTGCTTTAACACATCATTAAAAAAATAATTTATTTATATGTAATTTATTAAGGCCTAGCAAACTACATAAAGGAAAACGCTAAATGCCCCATGTACATTAAAACGTACTAAATATCCAAGTAAAAAATGAAAGATATAACGAAGATTTTTTATTATTTTTTAGATACCGTATAGAATATATTGCGATTCATTATAATGTACACTGAGCGTTTACGTGATCATAGAAATAATATTATCAGAGTCTAAACCACCTCACATATTATGTATCATTTGATGTACACGAAGCCTTAAGAGGTTAAAGATACTCAGGTTATAGGTGCTCGAAAACACAGTAGCAGGCAGGGAATCCTAGCTATGCGCGACTTTGAATGTTACTAATATTAATCATTCGAATGGGCAAATCATTCGCCAAACTCGAAACAAAGAACAGTCATTCGACTCGTGTCGAGTGCACGATTAGAATGATCCATCACCATGTTCATATCAAAATATCCCAGTCCCCGTCACATTTACGCTATTAACCGTATGTCAGAAATGGAATCTACGAATTAGTAACACTAAGTAGTAATTAATGATAATTCCAGTAATTTTCAGGTAAGTTTTTTGTACTCAATTTTGGTGACAATTTTTATTTTTTCATTACGCGAATATATCATCGTGAAATATTAAAGAATATTTCAGGTTACCACACTCGAATGTTAAAAAATACTTCATGATGATATTCTATAAATATTTAAACAAAAAGAAATTGTCAGCAAAATTGGTTACAAAAATCTTACCTGAAAATTACTCATTCAGATCATTCGAATGCGAAAATTAGTAGATTACTAATTTGTCATTCGAATGACAGGATTAGTAATTACTAGCAAGTCGAAATGATTCGCAATCGCAGATCGCTAGAGAATCTCATTGGTGGGCTGTGCGCGTAACAAAAGATGACGAATAGCGCTTAGTATGCTTAATATCGACCAAGTAGCGATGATGTCCCGCCGTACGTCTGCATGTCCGATGATAAAAGGATGTGGAATGGAGCTCATAGAGCGATTTGTGTGATTTCTGTATGGGAAATAACAAGACGCCTTCCGTAAACTGAGCTATCGGATAGCCGTGATTTGTGGAATGGTCGACCTATTTTTCGGTAAACAGCGGTGGATTGATCCCAAATTAGTTCGACGCGACACATCCGATCCGGATGCTATCCTTCAAAGCTGACATATGTCAAAACTGACATCTGTCAAACGCCTACGGCTGTGTGTCAAATTTGAGGAAGATCTATTGCTGGCAGTGTTGCATTGAGTGGATTCAGCCGACTGCGGCTGACATGAAGCGACATTGATTAAGAGGTAACTACGAAACAAGAAATAGGGAAGAAAAAAACATAAATAATATATAAATATATAAAAGAAATAATTTATACAGATCGAAGATAGGGAGGGATTATATTAGGTGCCGGAAAATTAAGTGCTTATACTTTTAGAGCCAATTATATATTATTATTCCTCATTATAATCATATCGTCGTAACTAAATCGTTTCCGTCTTACTCACAAATTTGATTACCGAATTTCATAATAGACAAGAATATGAAAAGTATATTGTAATGAATTAGAAAGCTCTTGTCACGAAAATTAACACACTCGATATGCCTAAGTTTTTTATGAAACTTAAGAAAACAAATTAATAATAATAAACACATCTTCCAAAATCTCTTTAATGTTACCTTTTGAAACCTTTTTTTTTACTTTAAAATGAAAAATAATACAAATGGCACTGTATTTCATGTTTTGTTTCTAAATGCACAGAATTATCTTGGACAGAATAACAAATTCGGTTTTTTTTCTGGGAAAATTAAATTTAGATTTGTATTTTCAATTGACCCTTGTGGCTCAAACTGTGGACTCTAAATTAACCATACCTAATTTCTTAGCACCTTATATTGTTCAGCTGTGTTACGTATATAAGTCTGAAGTCATTTTAAAGTGGACGAAGAAACTTCCAAGGAACTCTTATAACAGCATATTATTTAGTTGAACGTCGGAAGCACGCTGCTATTATTTATTATCGCAAGAAGCAATTAAAATTATCGCCGTACGCGCGAGGATTTAAATTTAAACACGGTTACGCTAACTATGAAAATTGCGGGATACACATTGTTAAGTAAAACAGACAACTTGGACTTGATTAGTATAAAGATCGAACAAATAGAAAAAGTTTGAAAACTATTACACTAAATTAATTGAAATTTGGTATGGAAGTAGAGTGACCATGTAGCTAGCATGCAATAAGCCTTTTTTTGTGTTTGTTTCGATTTTTTACTGGTTCACGAATAAGATGTTAAATTTTACGAAAAATTTCTGTGAAAAATGTACAATCAGAATTTGCTATATATATAATTCTTTTCACAAATGCCAAAATTGTTTTCACAAAAAAAGACAAAGGTTCCTAAGACTGTTTCCTTATATCTTATATGGTTTTGGATGTTGCTATGCTGCAGCATTTGTAGCATACTATCTATGCTGGCTTAACTTCTTCAAATATGCACCACTCGCCATTGCAGTGTCGGGTAAGCCGTTCTCAAAATAGAAAAGACAAAGTTTTGCAAAACTCAAAGCTGTGCGTCTCGCCATAAGATGTAAAGTCAAAGTTTTCCCTGTATGAAGACGATATACTTTTACAAGTAGCGGAAACTTCTTCCTGAGTCGTAATTCATTAGTTTCTCGTCTAATTTCCATATTTAGTGCATCATGTTTCAGGTGTGCGGTTTAAGTTTGTCTAGCTAGTTTTAAGTTTCATAAGATTACAGGGATGACAGATGGAGTAAAGCCACAACCGATTTGTGTCTAAAAAGCGGTTACAGAAATGTGGGATGTCCTGCAGTGAGACTGGTAAACGACATCTTCAAGAGACGTAGACGAGAACAACGCCAGATCTTGATGAAAATACGAAAGGCAGAAGCAGGTTAAGACCGGCTGTGGATGATGAACAAAGTCTTCCAAGCATGATGCGAATGAAGCTTCATACTTGACATTATCTTTTGATTGATCTAGTACTACTTTGACAGATGGATGTCGAATGGAGCACGAGAGTAGATGCACTGAACTTAAATGTTTGCAATCTCTTCCTTCAAACAAAATAAAACTATTCACGGATGACACAGTTGTATAAATAATTGATTATTAACTAGTAACTTTTAAGTTCTCTATTGAATAAAATTCATCAAGATTAGTATTAACAATAGCCAAATTGAACTCGGGGAAAAGAAATATTGAAATTGTGGTAACCGTGTAACAAGTCACAGATGAAAAACCTAAAAAATCATGTATTTTGGTTTGATTGAATTTGGCTAGAGTAACCTAACTGCCTCTGTGGCGAAACGGTTATCATGCTGGAGTACAAAATCTATAAAAATACTTACTATTATTTGCAAACCAAAATAAAATTAATTACTTCAAAGTTAATCAAATTGAAGTAAAGTAAACAATTACTTTCTTCATTAAGATGTCTTAAATATGATTAAGTAAAACTTGAAAAATAAATTACCTTTTTGTTCCATTGTACAAAATTTTTTGTCATAACCGAAGTTAATAAGTGGAATTTTTCAGGCCAATTTCTTGCGTCCACTAATCAGGCCGAATACGGCGTTAGTTTAAAAACTAGTTTCTCTTAGAAGTAACGATTTATATACATAATGAATTGGCGAATTTGTTATAAACAATGCTCAAGTGAACATCGCCGCACCAAGGTACCTCGGTTTAAAAGTGGTTGTCGGAATTTTCCGCGCGATATTTCGTCGTGTGCAATTAGAAACAGGAATTTTGTCGCCTTTTTTGCAGGTACAATCAGCAACTAAAAGCACTTAACACTTTGCATTTTATATAAAAGTACAATGTTCAAAATCTGAACTATCTGAAATCTGTCGATTACTATGGAATCACCAATGAAACTTTGATGAACGCTTTTATGGGATTGCTAGATTTGAACGCATGCATCAGTGTAATTTATGCAATGAGTGAACATATCTTAACGCGTGGTTGAGAGGGAATGCGTGTGCAAGAAAAAGGGCTGATTTGAAATCAAAGAATAAAAGACGAGCGCGATAGGCTTTGTTTTATTTAGACGACGTCTAACGGAACAACAAGAACAAACGATTTCAGACCTTATCCCTTTTCTTTGATTATCCCACATAAACAATAAAGATTGGAGCTCATTCTGGATAACCAGTTAAAGATGTTTCTGCCGTTTTAAGTGTTATACTTTCTATTTTTAATGTAATAATAAATAATAGTTAGCCTGTGCATAGTTTTCACTGCAGGGCACAAAGCCCCCTCCACAATGAGAGGGTTTGGGTTGTAGTTCCCACGCGGATTCCCATTTACAGATGTGTGCAGGTTTCATCACGACGTTTTTGTTCACCAAAATTATTTTTTTAACATAATTTTATTAGCTTTTAAAGTTAAAGTAATGTTTTAGTAAGGATTTAACACGCAAGAATGTAAGAAACTCTTTTGTTGTGTTTAAGATTTGAAGTTTTGCAACTGTATACATACATATACTTTACAGCTTCTTCCCATTAGGACAGGCAGAGACAACAACAGCGGTCCACTTGCTACGGTCTTATAATTAAATTTGAAATTAGTAACGGCTTTCAAAGTTAGAATGACCAAAAAGAGCGTTGCACTCGTCGACTTCTGTCACTGACTGTACAGGTAATAAATTGTTAGGCACAATTTATTAACCGTAGTTTAGTTAAACACCATGCGAAGGAATGTCGTGAAAATTTGCAAAATTATTACGTGAGAGTTATTTTTCAGGTGTTTCAATTAAATTTTCCGGCAAGTGGGTCTAAGACAATATTTCATTTAAATTAGCTGCACTTCACAAACGTGATTCTTTTTAACGAACGACGAAACCTCTAAAAAAGAGAGAAGCGGAGTAGTAATGTGAGCATTACTGCGATCCGGATTTGAAGGGTAAAAATGTTTTCTTAATAATGAAGGATAGTGCAATTAATTAATGCAAGCTTTATTACGGCACACACTTTAACACAGATTTAAGTACAGCGCGAGAGCGGGAGAGAAGGCATATTGTGTGAGCGGTGAAGCCTACAGTGTAATTTGGACACACTTACACTACAAAGAAAGCTGATAAAACTATAAGCACATGGGACTTGTCAACTATATGGCGTTAATCGGCGCATTGGCAGTGCCCCTCTGGTCTTTGCAGTTTAAACGTCTAAGTGATACAACAACTGTTATAGGTAAGAGAAGTCGCTTACCACCAAGCGAACGACTTGTTGTTATATATATATTGTATGGTATGTTACGCGATATGTGACTACCGCTGAGTGCGCCGACGTCGGCGCAAGCGCTATTACAAGTCTTCCATTTATGAGCATTCGGTTCCGCACTGTTGCTGACTGCACACGGCGAGCAACGTTATTTTCACCTCTCTGAGCGCGGGCTTAGGTTCCTTTTTCCTCGCAGTGAGCGCCTGGTGTCATTAGTCAGATTTAGTCAAAAATACCTACGCTATAATGTAGGTATTTTCGATTTTGTATGAGAGTGATCTATCTGTTACGTAGTAACTATTAAGTAATTTGTGGTCCTGTCGTAAATATATTGAAATTCTTTTCCATAAATATATAAGACTGCTAAACATTCTTATACTTTTGTTCGTTCTATGTTCTATATAATAAAAAAAATATTGAACCTAGAACGATAAATTGTGTCGGAGAAAGAACCGAGAAACTATTTAGTACCTTTCGTTTGAAAAGAAAACGGAAAAGAAATTATTTGCACAAAGCTCGGGTAAGTAAGCATCGTATTTTGGCGTATCTAAGTGTGAACGATAGGTAGATCTGCGTGCGTAGTTCAAACTACCTATGTTTTTCGCCATATTCTTAAAATATTTTGCGTGCATCAAAAATAAGGTATTGAAATTTTCATTCTTAAAAATATTGTTCCGGTGGGTGGTTTACGTTAATATGAGACATAACTGGTGGATGACTAACATTACTATATAACCAGAATTAGAAAGCTGAAATAATACAGCGCCAACAACTGACCTGTGTGTACGTCTCCGTATATTCCAAAAATATCTGCATTTATTGTAATCAAGACAATATTTCTAACTATGGGGGACCGTTCCATTCGGTGGTGTAGGAAACAGCAAAACATCTAATTACAAAACAACCGGAATCACATTTCATCGTAATTAAATATGTCATTTTTCAATTATCGTCCATTATAGCAAAGCTCAAGTTAAACTGGTCCATTTGACGACACCCGTCAATTGTTTCGAATTCGGGCTGGCCAATCGGAGCGCAGTTGTTGTAGAACAGTAATAATATGGCAGAATACTTTTAAACAAATTAAATGATATTTCTTCTCTATTTCTAGTTATATACTCGATGATGCCCAATTACAATTTCAGTCAGCTGTGACCGTGGGGCCAGTAAACGTTGGTTTATTTGATAAAAAAAAAAACACAAAAATACGTAATTTATTAAACATGAGAGAATGTCTCTGCCAACACTTGGTACTCTGTTTACACTCGCTGTCACCAATAACAAGCAAAGAATTCGATTTGTATTTATTACTTTTCTTGTGCTATTGTACAAAGGACTGTTACAATTCTGCCAATTATTACAATCCTATAAGAAGCTTCATCTCTTATCGCTTGAAATGCGTGGTGATATTAGTGACCTAATGTTTTTAATAAAAATAGAATCAGGCCCTATTGATTGTCCGGAGTTATTATCACAATTCCCTCTAAATCTTTGAGAAACAATTCACTTTTGGTGCTACCCCTGACCCGTACTAATTATACGCAAGATATGTGGTGTGCAAGCAATAATTTTAACATTCTATCTACTTCTTTTGATATGTGTTTTTTCAATACGAGTGTGATTTCGGCAAGAAGAGCACCAAGTGGGCGTTTATATGTTTTACGTAATAAGATATGTTTCATGGGATAGGTTAGTTAAAATGTGCATCCATTATTCTATTTGCGAGCATCTGTAATTGGCTCTCAGTTGTTACAATTATTGTTTAATGAATTTTACGCTATTGGTCTTCCTAAATAAATAGGAGCTTTACTACAACATATACGGTCCCGCCTGTCTCCCGCTAGGACAGGCAGGACCCGCTACGTTCCAGAGATTTTCCTTTAACTCAAAGTAGATTTTTCTTACACGCCTGTTTAATATTGTTATCAATGAACGGAAGTTTTGTAAGTTCATTGAACAGGTGTTATAATAGCCGAGCTGTACATGCTCCGTCGTCGACCTCATCGTCACTTCCCTTCAGGTTCAGGTTAATTTATCTAAACGCCTTCTTGGAGAGGCGGACAGGAATTAACCTATTTGAGGACAAAAACAATTGCGGATTATTTCAGTGAAGCCCACATCCCACATGTCGGTGATTTCGTGAGCCAGATAATTATACACACACACACTCATAGCCCATATTGCGGGCGCCATGGACACGCAAACAGACAACTAGAATTACACTTATTTAAGAATTACAAGTGTTTGAACCATTGATGCCTGTGAGTTCAATCCTGTGAACTGTATTATGTTTATTTGTTTGTATGCTATTTGATATGTTTTTTTTTTGTTTTTGTTTGTAGCGATTTGGATTTATCTGTAAAGCTACAAATGTTAAATGAATAAATAAATAAATAAATAAATAAATAAATAAATAAATAAATAAATAAATACACCGAAACTCTGGAAAAAAATTTAGGCCACGCAAAATATTTCCTCCGGCTCGGGAATCGAAAAAAACGAATGCGTCGCATGGTAACCGTTCGGTCACGGCAGTTTTTTTTTTTTCCACCAGGAAAAACACATTGTATATTCAATCTCAGATGCACACATTATGTGTTCAATTTTAAATGCCTTGAATGTCTTCAAGTGTTATTACTTTAAGGTCTCTCACAAAGATCACTTTCTAAGAAAGAAATCGAGTAAAAATTGAAAAGTCAAAATTTTTTTTTTTATGGTGGCAATATGCTTTTTTTCTCCTTTCTTTAGTTTTCTTACGTGTTTTATTTTATTACGTCCTAGCTTCCTTAATTCGTATTCGAGACTATCAAATCTAGAAAGCTCTTCCGTACCTAGATATAACAATAAAAACGCAACACACTCGTAGCCCTGCACTAGGAAAATCTCATTTTATGCTTAAGTATAAAATGATCCCTATGACAATTCCGACCGTCATTTCTCGGATTCAATCTACGGACTATAGTCCAAACTAAGGTAAATTATTCAATTTTGGGGAACAGTATACCTTTTTACAATAAGATTCCTGAGCATATATTAAGATTATCATTTCCTAACTTTAAAACTTAATTAAAAGTATTTTAATTGAAAAGTCATATTACAAAATTGCAGAGTACGTCTTAGACCACACAAATGTGATTTTCTATAGCATTTAAATTTATTTGAAAAGTGCAAACCGTAGAGTTTCTTGCTCGTAGCGAACGAGCAGTAACTTAATAATCTCAGTACAGAGTACTAAAAAACCGACCTCAACAGTACGTGGAATTACATCTATTTGATAAGTTTTATTGAGATATCCTTAAATTCGCCACTGTACAGGACTTGACACTGGAGATAATAAAAATCGGTTGTCACTATTCAAAGAATACTGAGAGGAAAACGCCTTGAATTAGAGAAATAGCAAAATCAATCATTAAAATAATTACTCCTTAAGAAAATTTAGGCGCTATTTATAAAAATGAATCTTCGTACGTGATCTTAGAGGTGGATAATTTTCTTCAAAATGAAATGGGACCACTATAGAGGTACCCCCTTTCCAACAAAAAAAGAATCATGAAACTCGGTTCACAAATACCGGAGTTATCGCGTAACATACAACAAAAAACATACATTCGAATTGACCTTCTCCTTTTTTGAAGTCGGTTAAAAAATTACGTTTTCAGTTGTAAAAATTTTACCTATGGAATAAATGATTATTAGACTTTGACTTCAGAACTGACACGAATCGGAAATATTGCGTAAACGCACTTACCAGTACCAGTTGTAACTGGTGACCGCGGAAAATATTTGTATACAAAATGTAATTTCTCCTTGACCACCAGGAACGCAGTACAATTGGCCAAGTATTTTAAAGCTACCTGGAAAGTCTTGGCAAGAGTCTGTGGAGTTGGACGGGCACGCAAGTCTCGAAGTTGCCTGTTAACTGTGACCTACTTACCTATACGACGAATACGTGACGTACTTCAAAATCTGCACATCAGTGGCGAAGGGTTCACGTGGAGCGGTTCCTCTTGGCTTGCTCGAGAAGTAGGTTAATTAATTTCCGAGCAACACTTACGTTAGATTGATAATTTAGTTAAGATACTAGTTATCGAGTTTTTAGGTTTTCGCGTTTGTTACACCTGGGAAATGAAACTATTTTTCCTGATTTAAATCACGTATATTTATTACTATAGTATTTCTATTACTTAGAAAAAAATATTTCGATCCGGCCGGATTCGAACCGACATCTTCTAGCAAACCGTGCCAGACGCTATGCCAACTAAGCCACGGAACGAATTAGGGGACCTCACGAATCTTTCTATGTGCTTGTGGTCGGATCTTTATATTTGGTTTTTAACGAGTTTTTGTCGTAGCGCCATCTATGAGAAATCTATGAAAGTATTTCGTCACTCAGGTAACTTCACAGCCACCAGCCCCGGCTAGAGATGTCGCTATGCATTGTATTTTAAATTTTCATTGAATTGATATTAAAATATTTTTTTTATGTGAAATTACTACACTAGTTTGTTATAATTATTAATACAAAGATGGAACACTTAGAAAAGAATCCTTTGATCCGACCGGGTTTGAACCGACGTCTTCTAGTAAACTTAGGACATACGTTTCTAACCCTGTATTTCTGTGCCTCAGAATTTCAACGTCGTTTTAATTTATTATCATCAACATAATGATGTACAAATTCGATGGTAATTACTAAACGTATCACGAGATTTAAATGATTAATTACACAACTAACGACTGTGTCGATTTGAACACAGCATCAATTAATAATTGCTACATCTCACATACAGGTTGTCAAGTATAGAGTTCTTGGAAATTGTTAATATAAAGATCCAACATTTAGGTTAGGATTGTTGGTTTTTCAACACTAATTTTAATGGTAACATTACTGAACACACGTTGATTGGATTGGTGGTTTACGATTGGTTGACGTATTTGGCGGGAACCAATCAACAAATTCTCGGTTATGAATGACCAATCAGGTTCGTCCGGTTAGTTGTTTACAATTGGTCGACGCATTTGGCGGCAACCAATCAATAAGTACCTGTTTACCGCCGTCGAATGCAAGGGCTGTTGGTGGGCATCTGTCTTGTGTGAGGAGCCATGGAATGTAAACGGAAAACAAAATAAGTATATCCTTAGGATACTGCCTAATAGTTTTTAACCTGTCCTGACCTTGACCCTGCGGTAAAGTATACACTTAGAAAAAGTTCCTTTGATCCGGCTGGGTTGGAACCAGCGTCATCTAGCAAACCTTAGTAGCAGTAGAGCTCCTTGTGAAAGAGTTCGTCCAGCGAAGTACTGTCACCTTACCTATTTATTTAATTTGGGGCTATTCAAAGCTAGAGTGAATAGGCAATTTCATGCAAACGCGTTCCATCGTCGCTTAACATCAGGTGGGATTGTAGTCAAGCGTGTGTGTATGATACTTTAAAAAAAAACCGTATATCACTATGGTGCAGCAGTGACAACTAACACCATTTCACCTGCGTCATGGTAAAGGAGCAGAGGCATTGCACCTCAGGTCTTTGCAATTTAAAGCTCTCTGAGTAGCACTGCAACTATTATGGATCAGGCGCACGACTAACCGTCCCACTTAGTATCATAAAAAAAAACCTAAACCTTGCTAGACGCTGTGTCAACTAAGTCATGAGTGAACAAACCAACGGCCCTTCGGAATTTTTCCATGTGCTTTTTGTAGATCTTTGTTTCGGTTTTTTAACGACTATTTTGCCGTAACGCACTCTGTGAGAAATCTATTTCTTCACTCAGCGAAGGTACCTTTACAGGTACCAGCAGGTGTCTAGAGATGCCGCCTTAATAATTGTAATAAATTAATTATTATGTTTTAGTTTATTCTAATTTCTATTATTAATTAATAATAAATTGAACGTAATAAAATTCATTCAATAAAATAATTTGTAAAAGTTAATTACGTAGCGTAAATTGGAATGTTAAATCCGGAAAAATAGTTTCATTTCCTAATTACTTGCAAGTGTCTTTTTTTTAATCTATTTTTTATTGAGGCTTAAGCCACCTTGAGCGACTACGTCAGCCTCATGGCAGGAACACAGGATTTCCTACTCAAGGGACATGTCCAAAAACTTGTACAAGTTTAGAGCTCCAATACATAGAGCCTCTTTGAGCCAGCAACTAATTTGTACCTTGCATAAACTTACATTCGCAAACATTGTACCCCTCAGGGTTACGGTATGGTTAAATTCCACCAATACAGATCCTCTATTTCATTGCAAGTACTGCACAATGGGAATGCTTTAAACACCCATAATATGAAAGAATGTATTAGTTGGAATGTGACCAGAATGCAGTCTAAAAGCTGATATAAGTTATTTCCTTGCTATATTGACAGAATCAAACCAGGATACCCACTGTGGATTACTCTGGACGGTACTGTACCAAGTGTTAAAAGATAAAATAACATTTTGCTTGGCGGTTTGCATTGTGGGCGGAGGATGAGGAAATCCCGGTCTCCATTTCCGGTAAAACCTTAACCAGTAATACTTTAAAATAAGTATTGTTGATGATGAATGTGTACAAAAAGTTATAAATTTCTTATTATTTATTCTCAGGTGAATCTGCTTTACGAATGAAGAGCGGTGTTGAATCAATGTTACGCCTAGTATGAAACCTGACCTGACCTTACCTATGAAAGGTGTACCAGCCACAGACGTGCCAGAATGTCTAACCCTCTTCCGACATTCAGGCACGTCTTGGTACAAGCAAAGTTACAATCATGCCTTGTGCATCAGCATAGAACACACGTACTAAATTAGTATAAGTAGCTCATACAAAATGTAAACCTCACTCAGTCAACCAGAGTCAGTCAATCCTCATTCGGTATTCATTCAGTATCCAGTAAACTCTCATTAAATAACGACAACATAATATTTTATTTTATACAATGTCACCATGGTAAAAAAGGGAAAGATATAAACACTTTCAATTTGAATTGGAATGCTTACCCAACTTCAAGAAATGTAAGTTTTAACGTAAACGTCGAAATCGATCTGTAAGTCGTTAAACAGGCTTCGGGCTCGGGTTGGCCGGGGCAAGGAAGATTTGTTCAGGTGGGGATTTTCGGATGGTCCCAACCCGAATTGTTTGTGCGGTGCGATTCCAATAATGGCCCACCTCAGATCGTGAATTTTCGTTCAGATTCATTCAATGAATGATGGATGAATGAATGAATGATACTTGAACACAGTTCGGGCGAATTTCAGGAGTTAATCTAGTCTAGACATAATGATTATCTGCTGCAGAAGATTAAGGGCCTTAGTGGAACTGCTCAACCTTCCACGCTAAATTTATCGCAGCCTGCGGCGGCCATCTTTCCTGTTTAACGGTTCAAAATTAAACAGCCTGTATGTGAAATCGTTAATATTAACTATAGATACGAATATCTCCCAATAGACACTGGTGATAATGAATGGCTATGAATAATGCATTGTGATGTTTCGTAATGGTCGGTCAATTGATTTAGGAAGGAACTGTACACGGGTATACACTGATGAGCACACATGATATCTGACGTAGGCTTCTAGCCAGAGGTATGGCGACCAGGCAGTGTATACACATAAAAATTATGCTAATAATATGCAAATATAAGGTAACTAGCATGTGTAGTAAAAGGTTGAAGAGGTTGTATACTACTAACGTGCCGTGACCAGGATCACGGGAATAAAATAGAATACTCCGGTCCACATAATTTATTTCATAAGTAAAGTCGAAAGAAAAAAGGAAGGCTGGAAGACGAAAAGGGTATAAAATAATCTCAGTATAGAGTACTAAAAAACCGACCTCAAAAGTATGTGGAATTACATATAAATACCAAGTTTTATTGAAATCGGTTACCGGAAAGTGCGCAACCCCGGACTCATCCCCTAATTCGTCAATATACGGAAATTGACACAGGAGATAATAAAAATCGGTTCCCACCATTCAAAGTATATTAAGAGAGAAAAACGTCTTGAATTAGAGAATAGCAAAATCAAGCATTAACATAATTGCCCCTTATAATAAAATTTAGGCGCTATTTACAGACAGTCCTCGGACTTGTCAATAACACACAAAGATAACGTAACTAGCAGATTTTGACACTTAAGAGGCATGCCAAAAAGTGGCAGAGGTAATGTAACAGCATATGTACACATCTAAAAAACCCTGCCAGTAAATTGGCAGACATAAGGCAAAAGTCTCGTAAAAACACTCTTTGTGAAAGAGTTCCTCCGGAGACGTACTGCGACCTTACCTATAATAGGTAAGGACACAGAAATAATTTCTGTCTCCACGCTGTAGTGTGAGCATTACTGCAACTGGCGCACGACTTCGCCGACAAAAGGTAACATGTGAATTATAAGACATGGCAGTTATAGATATCTACACTTTGTACCTTATACACACGGTTAGTTTAATCTAGTTTTATTCTAGTTTTGTTCTATCCCTTAGGAGTCCCACATACCGCATGAGCAAGTTGACATATCACGTAACATTGAAATTGCCAATTGTATATGGAAATATGAAAAAACCGCGACGTGCCCAGTGTGTTGAGTTCGTTATTTAGTTTTTATTCGTAAGGATCTTAACCCCGAAACTTAGTTGTCTATAGTAAGATTGTGTTGTTTGTGTGATTTAAAAACCGTCTCATAACAAGCCCCAAAAATAAAATTCAAAAATATAAGTAAGCAAAGTAAATAAATACACCTGATATTTTCAAACTGGTTAAATGTTCATACATGATGCCGATTTCTCTGTGAAGACTGGATAAAAACTCAAAGAGATGCTCTTTGTTAATAGTCATTTATTCATATTTATCACTTACGATATTTATTTTAAATAATATAGATAGAAATAACTTAAACTTATAGGTTAACAACAAAGGATTTGTGTCATCTAAGTACGCAGAAATTGTACGAAATGTGTTTCCTTATATCACTCGAAATCTTAATATAGAAGCGTATACATTACCCCTTAAATTAATTAGTAATTTCGAGAAGATGACTGTCAAGAAACCTAGTTTATTTTTATGTCTATCACTATTTTGTACAAAAAAAAAAACAATTTTTTTTAACATAACTAATATACATAGTAGCTTTTATCAGTATCAAACGGGACGGGACGAACAAGTCGTGCGCCTGGTGGTAAGCGACAAGCCTATCCATAACGGTTGCAGTGCCACTCAGAGCTTTAAATCGCAAAGATCTTAGGGGCACAGTCACTGCACCCTGAAACATAAGTTGACAAGTCCCATGCGCCTATAATTTCGCCTAAACCCTTACCCTTCCAAACCGGAACGCAGTAATGTTCACATTATTGTGGCAGTACTTCCCTGGATGAAGTATATATGTACATAACATTTTTTTATAAACAACAACAAAATTTCACACGTCTTTCTCGAGACGATGTGGGCGATTCTTCTCTATATTGGCGTAATACGGGTTAAGAACACACGTTTCTAGCGGCCATGAATTTTTTCGACTTAAAGGTTTCAGTTAGACATTTTACCTTCACGGTTAACGAAAGGTCAAATATTCACAAAAGTACGTAGAATTTTCATCAAAGCGTTAAGTAGGAAAGTAGTCAAAACGCGAACAATGAGAGAGTAATCACGATCGTTGATTGTTTAATTCAGGCTACGCCCGACTGTCTCGTCCCTTTATTGCTTCGAGCCACGTGATAACCAAGGCGTAGTTTGAAATTCACGCCTGGTTTTCATTTGGCCAAGCAGGTAGCGACCGCTGTATTTCCAAACACACTTCGAAAAAAAAAGGAAAAGGTTCTCAATTTGACGACAGGCTTTTTATGTATGTTACGCGATAACTCGGATTAATAACGGAGAATTTGCGAACTGATTTTCATGATTGTTTTTTTATTGAAGAGTGTACAAGTACAAACTAAGGGATGAATGACTTTTGAAGTCGGTTTCTTTAGTACCCTGTACAGAGATTATCTCAAACATACACGGAAATGACATTACTTTCAAGAAACGAACACGAAAAGTACGTCATTTATGGGTACGAATTCGTTCCGGCCAAAGCCTGCAAAGTAAGTGTGAAAATCCATTACTGTCCGCTGTTCTTAAACTTTTAAATCTATGTACTAATAATTAACTATGTAAACAGGCAAAAGAAAAACTTATACAACAAACTGCCAAGTGTTCTTAAAAAAGTCGGTAAAATAAACTAAAGCGCTGTGGTATTCGTTTATGTTTTTTGGTTTTTTTTTGGATTTTCATAACGAAAACGAGTTCTAGTGAGAAGAGCGCTAATGAAAATACAGGAATGGACATACATTCAACCACATCACATGTTCAGCCGGCCACTATTAATGTGCCTAGAAAAACAATAACATTTTCCTTTAGCAGTTGTGAAATATTACTTTAATTTTAATTAATATTTTCTTGTCTTTAGTTGAAGGGAATTGCTTTCCTCGTATTAATACAAATAACTCATACTCGTCAAGCAATCCCTTACTTCCCGGCCTTTGCAATAATGTACTATACCAGCAGTGTAACATAAAAGCAACTATATAATTTGTTATTTTCTTATTACTAGGGGATTAGTCGACGAAAATGTCCTACTCGCCGAATGACGGTGTTCACAGGTATGCAACAGTCTGTAACACAATTTTAAAGGAGTCACCACACTCATCGCATTAAGAGAAAAACCTTTACTTTATTTTCTTTTCTTTCCTTCTTTTTTCTATCAAGGTTTATTACAACATGTGTCGGTCTAGCGCGATTAGTAAAAATAGCTATGTCACGTGCAGATAGCTTTTTTGCTACAAGCGAAGTTACTCACTCGTAGCCCCGCTACGCCGTAGCACGACTGGCATCTCTAGCGACTTACCGACTCTTCGATAAAGCGGGACTGGGTACAGCTGCGTACAGCTTCAAACTGGTAACTCTCGTCGTTCTCCCACCAACAAACTCACCAATACCAAAAAGTAGTTTCCAGTATGTTAACCGATTTAAAAAAAAGGAAGTACTCAATAAGAGTATTTTTTTTGTATGTATGTTACGCGATAAACTATTTTTATTGGAAAGAGGGTATTTCAGTATTGGTCCCATTTATATTTTAAATTAAATATTCCACCTCTAATAATGGCAAGCTAGGGGATGAATGCGGTTTCGCACTCTTTCCGGTAACCGATTTCAATAAAACTTGGCAAATAGATGTAATTTCACGAACTTTTGAGGTCGGTTTTTTATTAATCTGTACTGACATTATTTCATCGCGTCTTCAATGGCCTTAAAGATAAATTAGGTCTGTGTTTAAAATTCTCGCCTCTCCTATGGGAGCTTAAAGAGAAATTTTAGATGAAAAGTCAAAGATTCAGGTTCATTCATGAACGGGAGAACGATACGTGCATCGAGCATCACCTCTTTTTGAGTTTGTGCTGGAAGTGACACACTGAAATCTAACCGCGTCAAGCTGTTAGTGAGACGGGTTGGAATTAACCACAAAACATTAGGGAGCAAAGACTATTAAGACAACTAGCTGAAAATATAGGATTAAAATTAATCACAGACTGCTTCGATAGTGACATGTAAGCCTACACCGTATTTGCACCCGTAAAGGGATTATAATAATTTACCAAGATTAGACCATACCTTGCGTCAGTATATGAGTAACATCTCTAGTTTCTTAAGGCTATATCGTGTAAATCACCTTGCAAGTGTGTTGGATAATGCACAGCTAATGGAAACCATGTTTTATGGGGACCCCTTGTGACATCATTAACGTCTACCTCTATAGGATATAACGATAGGGCAAACAATGTGCTCCACTTACAGCGAATGAATTGCATGAATGAGAAAGTATTGTTTGTGTACAGCTATATTACGTCATTATTTGTATAGTTATAGTCCTTACAATATAACTGATATTGTTACGTCATTTAATGCTATTGCTTGTGTGGTTTATCTCTAAGAAAATGACAAAGAACGGTGACAGCTAGGGCTTGTAAAATCTAAATAAAAATAAGAAAACTTTCAATTGCAGAAACCACTACATTTTGGTTTATTTTAATTATTTTCATACTTTAATGACACATAGCATACAACAGTATAATGTAACTTTAGTACAGGCGGATGGGATTTGTCAAAATATGTCTCAAGGTAATGGGCGCAGTGGCAGTGCCCCTCAGATCTTTGCGATTTCGAATTTTTCTTTGCGAAGCTCTGAGTGGCACTGCAACCGTTATGGACAGGGGTGTTGCTTACCATTAGGCGTACGACCTGTTCGTCCCGTCACATGATATTACTGATATTAAAAACTGTAAGTGCTAAACAAAATAACATTTATTCATTTCGCATTTAATATTTGTTTAGACATTATTGACAACTTGCACAACGCAGTAGATAGTCTCGTGAGGATTCCCGATATTTGTTGTTGTCGTATGAGGAAGGCGTTTACGTTACGATTTGACGTTTGTTAATTAAAAACTCTAATACGTAAGGTCCATGATTAAGCGAAGAAAAATTATAATATAAATTTTTAGTTTAGTACGTACGAATGACTCGAAATATTTTGTATGAAATCGATGAATTTAATCAATGTGATCATCGTGAAAAAAATAAGTTAACAGCAATTAATAAAAAATATATATGTATGGAATGTAATTCTATCCTTGGCTAGAATGTAGAACAGACTTTTTTGTAACTTTGTGCGACGCAAGACGTCATATTTCGTGGATGACGCGGTGAATTCGATAGTGGAAATGGAAAAAAAAATAGATTCAAATGTAGTTTTCATTCTACGGTGATATTTTTTTACTTGTTTTTTGACAGAGGGGACAAGCAATGGCGCCTCCCGAGTTATATGCTCTAAGGTCTTGTATTACACAAATACGACATTGTAGTCCTCGATTTCAGAGATAAGTTTTACATGCTCTATGTGTATTACTACTTCCTTAAAATCTAGCCCGTTCAAGGACAGTACTTAAATGATACAAAAATGTCATGTCACCACATTCATGTGTGCCATGGTGCTTATGTTGATTCAATATAAAATACTCAATGTCAATATAAATCATTGATTTTTGTCAATACGTTATTGATAATTCTCTACGAAGAAGCAGTAGGCGTCAATTGCCTCCAACTGCCTCCGTGGCCGAAGTTTGGGTGTAATTTGTGGATGTCTATGTGTGTGTCCATGGCACCTGCGACTCAGGGTTTCCCTAGTGCGGGGCTATGTTGAGTGTACGCGTTATATTATTATTATTAAATATTACACAGAAAGCACTTGGAAATCACACTAAAAGCACATACCTGGCATCTTAGTATCCATATAGCGAAACGTCGTCAAATAATCTTTATTTCATAGGTATTAAGCAAATTATTACACTTGTAATCGTCATACTGATTAAACTCTATCGCCCACTCGTAAGGCAGATTCCCCTGAGAACAATGAGCTAAAAACTCTCCGGTTCCCAAATTTTTGGCACACGGCCCACTTAAGCAACATAAAAAAATTTCAACGCCCACCAACACATAAAACAATTTAAAACACGTATTTTTTATATTACCTCAAAACAAAAAATGTTATATATTATTTTTTCAAATGCGGTAGTACCCCTTAGATAGCAACAACACCGCCCAATACTTTACTATAGGCCTATACCTAGGACTCTTCAGCGCCCACTGCAGGGACCACTTCGGGAAACTATGCTCTAGGTGTTGCAGTTTGTAAATATACATTTGAATACATTTATTAAATACAATATTTATTTTAAACATCTTAAAATCGAGACTACCTTTAAAAGCTAAACGGGACACTACCTTTGTCACCGAAGTACGCAGAAACAATAAATAACCTTTAGCATAAAGTATACATAGTAAATGGCAAATTTTGAATATCAATCGGAATCTGAGATTTTATGAAACGGGGTTCCCTGTACTATCACAATATAATATTTAAGTTTATGGAAAACGACGTTACTGTCCATGAATGGGTTAAGTCAATAAAAAATAAGGTTGCCCTTAGCTATCTCTGTTTATTAATGATAAGATAATTCACTTATCACACTGAGTATACGTACGAAGACACAATTATAATTTGATGTTCCAGGAAAAAAAGGCAGAAAGTTAAATTTTATTAAAAATTTGCTATTATTGTAATTGGAATAAATTATTGTGATCCGTCGGTCTATGTACTCGAAGTTTTGTTTTTCAACAACTAATATGATTGTAATTGGTTGTTTTTTAACAGACATAAAAAACAGAGGAGGTTATACGTTCGAATGTATGCATGTTTTCCGATTTCTCCGTCAATTGTAGATCGATTTTGATTTTTTTTTGTTAGAGGTGGTCCCTGATGCCGACGATGCTGTTCCGCAAATAAAAGTCGACTTTTCACTTGACACAATACATGTAATCAACAAATCACCTTCGCCATGACAACCGGAAAAAAAGTATAAAATGTACAAAGGGGTCCGTGACAGATCCATTGTCACCAAGAAGTCTGAAACTGATGAGGGGACCCCATGGAAATCTAAAAAAGTCGTTAAGCAAACTTTTTCAATGATAAAGTTTATACAATTGTCACTACCTAGTAAACTTTGTAGCATGGTTTTAACGTTCTATCTGTACTGAAGAATCCTTTGTGAAGATATATGGAATACGTTCAAACTCCAAACTGTGAATTACCATGACGTCACCCGAGTTACCATTATATATACGCTAGCGATCACGCATACTAATTTATGCTTATAGTAGCGCCAGTCAGACGAGAGAAAATACTTTCTCTCTCTTTCCCCGAGTTTTGTCCATTTGTGCGCTCTTGTTTCTCTTTCATTGCAATCTCTATCACTTACTCAAATAATTGTAATAATAATTCCATTGAGCTACTTCTTAGCTTTAGATATAACTGTTAATAAATGAATAAATGTAACGTCAAAAGATTGAAAATGTTAAATTTCTCTCAAAATTAAACAAATAATACTACCAATAGAGTCCGCAATGTTTAATTTTAATCAATCGTCGTACCTGAGTTTAACGTTTAACTTGTACAGCAGGGTAACGAATTGGGGACAGGATCATTGTAATTTAAGAGGGACCCACAACTTAATGGGGCCACAAATGTAAATAACAATCGTACACTCTATACAAGTTCATTATATCTTCTTGTTGTCTCTGGTTTAGGAATTACCGTATTTTTAAATTAAAAAACTAGTAATTATTTTTGTAAGTATAAGTTCACAATTCGGTGGTTTGCATTAATATTACACATAACTGTTGTAATACTATCTAAGTCAGGCTTGACCATGGGACCTGTAAGAAGTTCAAAACGTTGGTTTGTTTGAAAAAAAGTGAGTGCCTATGGTAACGCCATAAGTAATCGAGATGAGGTAATCGTGTTCCCAACGCTGTCATCTGTCCCTGGCCAGTCAACATGTGCCCATGGAGCGGGAAACTGTTCCAAAACATCGGGAAAAATAAAAACAAACCATATCATGATAAGGAATCTAATTTTAAAATATAAATAGCAATAGAGCTCTTTGTGAAAGAGTTCGTCCAGGGAAGTGCTGTCACCTGCAAGCAGTAATGTGAGCAATACTGTTCCTGGTGAAATCACAGGCGCATGGAACTTGTCAACTTATGTCTCTCTAAGATCTAAGATCTTTGCTATTTAAAGTTCAGAGTGGCACTGCAACTGTTATGGACAGACGTGTCAGTTAACGCCAGGCGAACGGCTTGTTCGTACCGACACTTAGTATTATAAAAAAGAGCGTGTAATTGCTGATAATCATAAACGAAATAAAAGGTCTACAACAACAATGAATAAGGTGCACGACGTACCATTCCTGACCAGTACGTCTGGGGCACCCTGAGCAACAATCGGCGAATATCTTACGCCGATTGGAATATCCTTTCACCAGTATATAATTGTCTTTGCCATCGATACGATAAGGAGAACAACAATAATTATGGCCAGTGTAAATTAACTTTACCTAGTAAAGAAAGGAGACAACACGAAATTAATTGAGAGCGACAAAGGGTACAAACATCGAGTACCTAACCAGAAGTAGAGACGAAATGTCATTTAATTTGTTTGAATACTATTCTGCCAAATCATTACGTTGACAACTGGGCTCCGATTGGCCAGCCCGAATTTGAAACAATTGACGGGTGTCGTCAAACTTCAACGCATATCGAGCATTGCTATAATATATCGAGATTTGCTATACGATAAATTACAGTTTACACAACGTAATGTAAGATTAGCCACTCTTCTTGTATGTCCTAGACACGCAACCGCGGCATTTCGAGGTAGTTTTGGTTATTCTGCTTCGAAATGCTGGAATAATATTCCTCCTTCATTAAGAAATTGTGCCACGATTGCCATGTTCAAGAGAAATTTTAAATTGTATTTAATGGATAATCAAAAGAGGTACGACCAGTGAGTGGGGTATTTTTTAAGTGAAGTGTTTTTCTTGATTTGTTTTATTATTGTTTTTAATTTTCATTTTATTTCATTTTTTATTTTTATTTTTGTCTGTTTTTTGTGTAGTTTATTTAGGCCAGCATATGTTATGTTATATTATTTTATAGTGTATATATATTTTTATATGTGGTAAGCGTTGTCATTGTTTAATGATTGTGATGTTTAAAAACCTATATATTTTATATTATGTTCAGTTGATGTATGTATATGTTCCTGTTGTTAAAGTGTATGTTCGTTGTAGTGGTTTCCTTTCTGTTGTGGTGGCCACAGAATATCAGCGCCGGTCTGTTTCTCCGTGAGCACACTGGCACATGCTGGGTGGTGACCTTTTTGGTTCCTTATTTTTGTAGTTGTAAAGTAGTTATTGTCAATGTAATGTAGACCAAATAAATATATTTTCTTTCTTTCTTTCTATAATGGAGGAAAATTTAAAAATTACATATTTAATTACCAATGAAATGTGATTCCGTTTGTTTTGTAATTAAATGTTTTGTTGTTTTTCCGACACCACCGAATGGAACAGACCCAAATAGATAGAGATATTATCTTTATTTCAATAAATAAAGAATATTTTTGGAATACACAGAGATGTACATACATGTCAGTTATTGGCGCTACTGCTACTGGACTATTTCAGCTTTCTAATTAGTGATTTCAATGCAAACGCGAGTTAATATTTAAAAGTTATATAAGGCCCATTTGACTGATGAGTTGCAAGGGATGGATGGACCACATTTCGTCTCCATTTCTGGTTATATACTCGATAGGTACAAACGATCGATATCAAACGGCTACGGATGATTGCTCCCCTAAAGGATCGATTACGTGATTATGTCCCCATGTTGTAAGCGACTAGCTATAAAAATAAAGTAATGACGCGAACCCTCTGCTTGTCTCTTTGACCTAAATTATAAAAATCATTGCCAATTAATTGACTTCGCCCATAAAATTTTGTTGCGAGGGCCTCAACGTCACGTTCTAACGGCACTGTTCTTGTACAACGCGGTAATTTGTTCGGTGTCGGTAACTAATTGCTTTCTTCCATTTGTGCTTCATAATGCTTTCAGATGATTTGTAGTCTAGGTTAGGAGAGCGAAGCGGAAATCTCAAACTATATTTTCACATACGTTGCTTTTTTGTAATTATATTTTTTTCAGTTCATTACAGATACACCTTAATGAGAAAAAAATATTTTCAAAATGGCTTCCGAACAGTGGTAGCCCAGTGCGGTACAGTTGCTTCTCCATAGGAAGGTCGACCATTAGAATCCCGTGGCAAGTTGCGTGAACCCGCATGTTCAAAGACAGTTTACAACCCCTGGAAAATGTAAAAAGTCGCCAACCTGGTTTCGATATGCATAAACCCTTTCTTTACAAGAAACTCATGCCCAGAGTGAGACATGTAATAAATTGATGATAGATAACTAATGGTTTAATTAAATCGAAAATCAGCACATCATATATTAACTAAGATAAATAAGATAAGCAGACAGTGAATTTATAAACCTTTCGACAAAGTTAAACAATACACTCGAAGAGGTTAACTGCAAGTCTTTAAAAATGGTTGTTCGTTAATGCAAAAAACAGGAAAGTTCCTATGACTTAAATACACAATTGTTTCATAAATTCCTTCAGAGGCGGTCGTGCCGCAAGAGCGACCGAATTGAAGCGAAAGGGTGCAGATTTTCTTGGTGACTAGAAAACATCGTTATAGAATTTCTTAATAATTTTTCCCTGAGTAAGGTGCCTTCAGAATGAGTCATCATTTGCTTACACGCATCCACTGCTGGATATAAACCTCCCCCGAAGCACACTAACACTCCCGGTCATGTTCCGCCCGCCAGCCAGGGAGTGAGGAATAAAAATAAACACCTAGTTTTATTTATTTTTTTTTATTTTTATTGCTCGTTTTAATATTATGTTTTATTTGAGTTTTAGTTCGGAACTTAATCATGTATAAAACATGTTTAAACAACCTCGACGTTTGTAACGTCCATGGTCTCGTCGGGACTGAAGAGGAGAGTGTCAAAGACTTCTGGCCCTGTGAGTTTTTCTAACTACCCTCACTTGATCTTTATTGTTTATTTGTGAACTAGGGTTGTCACTAAACCGACCATATACGTTACAATACGTCTGAAACGTCGAGGTAATTAAAAAATGTTTTATACGTGATTTTTTTTATAATATCAAGAGACGGAACGAACATACAAGTCATGCGCCTGATGGCAAGCTACACGCCTGTCCATAACGGTTAAAGTGCTACTCAGAGCCTCTAATCGCAAAGATCTGCGGGGCACTGCCACTGCGCCCATCACCCTGAGACATAAATTGACAATTGTGCCTGTAATTTCGCCAGCACCCTTACCCTTTCAAACCGGAACGCAGTAATGCTCAAATTAGTGCTTGGCGGCAGAAATAGGTAAAGTGACAGTTAGCCCTGGACGAATTCTTTCACTAGGAGCTCAACTGCTAAAGTGTCTTTCAAAGTAATGTTGTGTCTGTCATAATTTTGTATATTTATTATACTATTCTTCTTGACATAAGTCTCATTTTTATAAATGTACTTGACACATTTTTATAAGTGTAAAAATATTAATTTCTTTAAACTTATCTCTTAGAGACTCTTGGGCCCAAATAACAGGTCCAGGTTGTCGTTGCACTTCATCTGTCGTCACCTCGCAATATATCCAGTACCTCCATTTTGGTCTCAGTAATTACAAGTAACAAACGAACAGAACTTGGCACCGCCGAACTTAACTCATTAGATCGAACTTTAATTTACTTAGTCGCCGATCAACTCGGATATGCAATGACTTGGTTGATTTAACTTTGACAGTAGTTACACGGGTATAATTAAGTTGTATGATAGTCCAATACTGCGC
>NW_020653757.1:743353-749584 GCF_003589595.1 Hyposmocoma kahamanoa
ACCCCATATCATAAGAGGGAGGGAAGACATGTGCCGGAAGGGAGTTCTGAGCAGGAACGGGGAAGGGGGGATGAGGTTGAACAGCTCCTCAGAGTACTCACCATGGTACATGCGGTAAAAGGCGGTTACCATACCGGGGCTTATTTACGCCATCGGTTCGAGGTGTGTGATCTTTGCATTAATTACTATTACAAGGAATACTAGTGAACGGTAATTGACTAGTGTTCACTTGCCTAATTTCCGTCCCAATTTTTTTTATTAATTTAAGTATTCCATTTTTTTATCGTGCATTATTATTTCATGTTCGAGTATTGTACCGTGAATAATGATTTAATAATTACGCGATAACATATTTGCATATTTCAATAATGAAAATTGCCACGTAATTAGATAGTGAACACTAGACCGAAAATGATCATGAAGTAATATCACAAAAAATAATTGAATATAACGGCAATAAAAATGTTCAATAAAAAATAAATAAACGTAATTCTAAAGTTATTAAAGCTACATTTCTAGTTTGCCTAGCAGTACCTGGGTTAGTAAAGAAAAACTTTCATAGATTTGTCACAGATGACGCTACAGTAAAAAAGATTATTGTCCAAAGATTTAATGAGTACTAACTTAGAATGTACAATTACCACGTCTATCAAAATACATATCTACCATAGAATTCAAGATTTTTCATTGTTATTTAGTAAAATAATATTAGATAATGATTAAATCAAATATTAAGAAAAGTAAAAAGTTAAGTTAGTTGTCTGTAATTGGTGATAAAACATCAGTTCGTAACAATGAGACGATCCCCGGATTTGGGTAACGTTGTATAAAGCGATCATTTAACCCGCACGCCGAACCAGGCCATTATGACCGAAACTATCTTTTGAAGTAAGTCTAGCAGTGATTACAACCAGGGGTTTCAAACTTACATGCTATAGACCGCAAAAACCACTTCAGCGAAGGAGCTGTACTGTTGGAGGCGATTATTATGATATGCCGTAAAAAGTTCTCAAAGGGGCGTTAAATACAAAACCGCAGGGCGCTTATAACTCCTAAGTACGGCGCTGTTGAGCTAACAGTGGCTTGGTTTATATTCGCGGAAAGATACCCAAGGTTACTTGAGATAAGCCGAGGGCGGATGTCCTGACATTCTAAACATCGTTGAGAGTGGTACTAAGCAAAGCTGCGTGATATCTAAGAAAACTTGGAGCTTGAATTCATATAGGTACATGTTTTCTTGAAGATATCGCTGTGTTATTTAGTAGCAGTAGAGCTCCTTGTGAAAGAGTTGCTCGTGAAATTACAGGCACATGGGACTTGTCAAATTACGTCTCAGGGTGACGGGCGCCTGTGGTAGTGCCCCTCAAATATTTGCGATTTATATTGCAACTGTTATGGACAGGCGTGTAATTTATCATCAGGCGTACGACTTGTTCGTCCCGTTACTTGATATTATAAAAAAAAAGAGTTTGTCAAGTACAGCCGCCTTGCCTATTTCTGCCACCAGGCAGTAATGCGAGCATTACTGCGCTCCGGTTTTGAAGGATAAACGTGCATCGTATATATATTCTGTAAGACCGATGTGTAATAGTATCCGGCAAAACGTTTTTCTGTGACTTAAGTACTGTCCATGATCGGGTTAAGTGACTGTAGTACATTAACAAAACTATAATACTATATTAACAAAGGGTAACCATTTATATATATTTTTTTTTAAATAAAAATTAAATTTATAAAAACGACTGAAGTTGATTCGTCATGGATATGCAAAAGGAAAATGATATTTTCTTCCCCAAAACCTAATTCCGACTCTGAACTCATATGAACTCAGTATTTAGTAAACAAGCAACTAAGCTTTAGTATATACGAAGAGTACATCCAATGTTAGCATAATTAAAAAATACAAACCGGAGACGTATTTTAAAGTAGTTCCTTTTAATTCAGTACAGATAATCAAAGTCGTCTGTCCTTGTTAAATGTATATGAATAAAAATTTATTTCGAAACTAGTAGGTCAATGGTCATAATGGGAATAAAGAAGGCAATAACGCAATTAGTAACCATTAGAACGTAGTAACGTTCACAAATCAGACATTTTTGGCGAAATGTTACCTTCTTTCACAATCTATCGATAAAACTATCGACAACAAATACATGACTATTGAAAATTTTATGAAAACTGGCAAACTTGCAAATGTATTTTACTCCCGTCTCCAAAAAAGACAGACTATTCTTGTCTTATACTACGGTGATAAGCAACTTACGTCAAAGTCGTATACAATAATGCGTTATATGATCTCGATGTATGAAAAGAACAAAGATGCATACCTGAAACAAAAAAAAATGTATAAAATATACAAGTACCATAATCATTAAGACAAATAGTTATGCGGAAAAAATTCAGTTAAAAAAACAGTATTTCAAGCTTTTCTCAGCACAAAAAGCGCATTCACAGAGTTGGCGCTAAAACATTCATTGCTATGCACTTCTGAAGCGATTCCTCTAAAACATTACCATTTTAATTCGAGTTTCCCGAGTACCGCTTGCATTCTCTCTTAACAAGATCTTAGTACCGCCGTAATTTAGGAGCTGGGTGTAATGAATTGTCGAATTGCATTCTAGTTTGAAACAAGTATCTGTGGAAATGCTATAGACTATGTGGGAATAATCGATAGAAAAAATGAACTGACTGCTTCAATCGACGACGTCTTCAAACCTTGTACTCCCGTTCTCCATCCGAAACAATTAGTATCGAATACAAAATAAATGTATGTGAATGTAATAATACGAGTATATATCCTAAATTGAAAAAAAAAGTCGTTGAAAAACCAAATACAAAGATCCAACAAATAAGCACATAGAAAAATTCGTGAGGTTCGCGGGTTCATTCCGTGGTTTAGTTGGTATAGCGTCTGACACGGTTTGCTAGAACACGTTGGATCGAAATTTTTTTTTCTAAAAGTTCAATTTTTGTATTAATTGCCTCCGTGGCCGAACGGTTACCATGCCGGACCGCCACACAGAGATCCCAGGTTCGATTCCCGGGCCGGGAGAAATATTTGTAAGGCCTACATTTATTTTTCTCGTGAGTTTGGGTGTAATTTGTGGTTGTCTATGTGTGAATCCATGGCACTCGCGACACAGGGTTTCCCTAGTGCGGGGCTATGTTGTATCAGACAACCACAAAGTACATCCAAACTCACGAGAGGAATAAATGTAGGCCATACAAATATTTCTCCCGGCCCGGGAATCGAACCTGGAACCTCTGCGTGGCAGTCGGGCATGGTAACCGTTCAGCCACGGAGGCAGTTAATTGTGAAGCAGTAGATTGTTGTTTGCAGTGCTTTGGTTTGACATGTTAGGACAGAGTTAACGCTCGATCTAAGAAATAATGATCTAAGTTTGTGGTCTAGTTTGTAGCCTTGTCTGTTATAACCAAAGCGAATTTAGTTTCACAGCTTCCAGGCTGCAGTAACGTCGCAATATAAGAAACAGTGTAACTAAATTGTTGAGTTTAAACCGAGTTTCCGTAGTAGAGCGGTGCAATCAGAAGATTGTGTAGCAATTTTCTTCGGGCAGTTTAAAACTCTCGGTGTAAAATTTCAATCTTATCTTTGGCATTCATTTTATAGGTACAAACTTGTTTAGCGCAGAAAGGCGGTAGCAGCCCAATTGGAAAACGGTTGCTACTCAATTCAGAGGTCAACGAGGACAACATAGTGATGATACTCGCATGTCGAAGTAGGTTCACAACCCTTAGAATATGTGTGAAGATCCAAATTGGGCAAACGTGGTAGACTATGCTTAAACTAGGGTTACTTAACCTGTAGTCCATGGACCCCTAATAGGTCCGTGTAATGAACGCCAGGTCTGTATAGTTCATGAACTACGAACTATTAGGAATATATTCCTTACACTGACCGACATGGACTAGTTCGTCTTGTACGGTTTTAATAGTTCATCGTTCTTTATAGTTCAGTACGAACTAGGAACTGTCTGCGTTGATAGTTCACCTGTGTTTTATACAGTAGGAACGGTGCGAGCGGGACAGATAACGATCTTTCACTACTTTTAGTACAAGTTCGAGTGGGATGCACGATTGAACGTTGCCAGCTGTCTCTAACACGTATTACATTATGTATATATACAAGCTTGGAAAAGTATTAATTATTTGGTAGGTATCTGTATGTATAAAATAGCAACCTACGTGTACGAGTATATGAAATAGTTGTACGTAAATATTGATTTTGAAACACATCATTCTAACTAAAATTTTCATTTTGTAAAAAAAAAGGATATTTATTTAGAATGACAGTCTTTAAACATGTAAAATATGAAGGAAAATCAAAAAGTACCGATTGCATACAAATCGTACTTTCAAATATTTAGTACAGTGTAGTATTCATCTCATAAAACTAGACGTCTTTAGTAGGTCATGTGAATAAAATTACTAGTTTGGAGCTTTCGTTCAATGTTCGAGCAAGGACAAGACGAACTAACTAACTAAGGAACTAGATGAACTAAATGAACTAGAAGACCGACCTAGTTCAGTTGACCGATTGAACTAACTAGGATCGCTCCCTCTAAGGACCGATCAGACACAAGTCTAAATTGAACGCCCGGGATCCATAGCGAACCTACCTAACAAACACTATAAAAATTGGTATACAATATGGTGGTTGCATGGGTATTGTGCGTGTGACCTTTTTGAATATGCGAGGCTGTCCAAAAAGGGTTCGTGGGCACTTTGAAATTTTGAGAGGGGTCCATGACTAGAAAAAGGTTAAGAAATCCTGGCCTAAACCCTCCCCTTAAGTACAATTTACATTGCCGCGGTCCGGAATGTAAGCGAATTTTCGTAACGAAATTGTAGATAGCTTAGTGAGCTTAATGTCATTTGTGTAACGCACTAATAGATACGATACGGTAGCTGCTGAAATTTCAGAGGCTGCGCGATAATTCTCCAGAAGACCTACGACCTGTTTATTGACTCGTATCGGAGGGTCTAGCCCCGTTTTCTATCAGAAACAATTACTGTCAAATAAGTAATATTCGACCACATCAAAAAACAATGTCAAGTACGAAGCGTCATTCGCATCATGCGTCTCCCAATGTGGTCGAGTAATACTTATTTGAAAGTAATTGTTTGGGACGGACGTAGGAAGGTGGAGGGAGTAGACCCCCTAGTTTGGGCGTTACAGGATTACACGACTTAGGCAATGTAAATTGAGCCTTAGAGGAGACTGGTACTAAAAGCGGTGAGACGTATAATGGGTTACTCATCATCAGATAAGTGAAATTTGAACAGAGTTAAAATGGCAGGGGGGGATAATCGACAGATTATTTATAACGTTTCGTGTGCAGCCTTTTGTCTTTACTTCATTG
The DNA here is from genome assembly GCF_003589595.1 of Hyposmocoma kahamanoa. Lineage (NCBI taxonomy): Eukaryota > Metazoa > Arthropoda > Insecta > Lepidoptera > Cosmopterigidae > Hyposmocoma > Hyposmocoma kahamanoa. The sequence goes on from NW_020653757.1 coordinate 748,738, forward strand.
GATTCCACCGTGCACGCTATGATGGCCATTTTGACGTTTGTCCGCTCATCAAGTTTCGTATTAATTCGTAACTACATTGAAGAAGCTACACGGCACATCAGACTACACATTTTCGTTCGAAAATTGCCTCCAGTGCAAAGGAACAAGATACGTCAATGTGTAGCTTGATGTGCTAGCGTGTGTACATTGTTGTCGATAGTGAAGTGCAGTAAAATTTATGCGGGTATAATTATAAAATTACAAAATATTATAAAATTTTACTGCACAATTTTCGTTATTATTAGAAATTAAAAAAAATTAAATCTAATACGATCGTCACTTATGGGATCGCTGGCTAGCACAACTTCTACCTCCGGCATACTCGTGTCAAAGCTCTATGCAACACAAAGCAGTTTCGAATTGACGATACATTAAGTAAACATTTTTATTTTCTTTTTATTAAAACTTTTTAACCAGCTACCGCTAGCAACACTAGTTATAAATCTAAAAACTTATAGATGTACCTATAATAATAATAATTTACTGTTCAATAAAGCCTTACATTAGGTAAAGTACACTTATGTGAATGCTAGGTGAGTATTAAGTTACTTGGGTAAAGGCCTGTGCTTATAAAGTACAGCCACTGACCTAAATAGAATTCTTTGAGCTTTAGTCAACAGCTCCAGTAGGTATGTAGGTAGAAATAAATCGAATAGGTACATTTAGAGGATGCTATCAGTACTTATGCGCTTAGATTGTTGGTACTATACAATAGTATTTCCCAAATATAACATAACATAACATAGCATAATATAATATAATATAATATAATATAATATAATATAATATAATATAATATAATATAATA
>NW_020653757.1:749594-753376 GCF_003589595.1 Hyposmocoma kahamanoa
GTGTGTGTGTGTGTGTGTGTGTGTGTGTGTGTGTGTGTGTGTGTGTGCGTGCGTGCTTGCGTGCGTGCGTGCGTGCGTGCGTGCGTGCGTGCGTGCGTGCGTGCGTGCGTGCGTGCGTGGGTGCGTGCGTGCGTGTGTGTGTACACGTGTTTTCGTGCCTGGGTGTGAGTGCGTGCGTGTGCGAGTGTGTGAAGACAAAAAAATCTATAACTGAAACTGGTATTATAATGGTAGGATTTAGCGACCAAGTGATTTCTTCGTTTGTTATCGGCAAAGTATGGAGTTTTAGAATGTTGTAAGAGAACAGTACAAACAATGTAGAACTTGACCCCACAACGTTGATAAAGGGAATGCGTGGAGAAAGTCGATGATGAAGAGTCTATGATTCAAAGTGCATACTTTAAGCAAAGCCCGCTGAGCACGCTCCAGTACAATAAAATGGGTTTCGCCGGCACCACCCCATGTAGTGATACAGTAGCTCTGTACTGATTGGCAAAGGGCAAGATAAATCTTTTTGAGGAAGAAAGGGTCAGCGTCGTGCCGAAGATGTTTGAATACGAAGATTAATTTACGAATTCGATTGGCTAGTAAACCAATATATGGTTTAAATGATAGGTTCCTGTCTAACACAACGCCTATATATTTAAATTCGTTTGTTTTCTCTAGATGAAGGCAAGAATAGGGGATGTTGGAACATTGGGGAGAGTGCGCAGTGATAATATGCTTGGTGGGATTTGGAGGGCGACGATTAATTATTGAGTAGGTTATTTATTTTATTTTTGAAATATTTAGATAGAGCAGGTTATATTTCAACCAGTTCCGTGAGACCCAATCCAACCTTATCTGTATCTCGCCTTTGATTTTTTCCGATAACGAATTGAGATTCGATCTCACTATTGTAATCGGTCAAAACGGCCATCATAGCGTGCCGGTATTGTAGCATAAAGAATTGTCAAGGCGAAAACGCAGTAAAATTCCATAATATTATTCGTTGTATTCGAAAACGAGGCACCTCGATTGCGAGGTTATTTTTACGAGTACAACGTACATACAGTACAGTTGTTTTCTACCTGCAAAGGGAGGTTTCTCAAGCCACTCTCTGTGACGTTGAGGCTATTTCTAGAGCAGCAACTTCAACAAAATAATGCGTCTTTCGAAAATAACAATACTACAGGCCTATCGGTTAATTGAGTCGGTTCCTGAGGTTCCTTTTCAGTCGCTATTTGACAGCAAGTTCATTGAAAAAAGTGCCTACCAAATTAGTCAATTGTTGTTATACAAAAAAACTTAATCATTATAATTGAAATGAATAACCATTTGGTATTTTTTTCAATCAACTTATTAATTAATATCGTCAGAAAAATCTTGGTGAAATTATCCCGTGTGTAGCGCGACATAACTGTTACATAAACTGTCATCCCTCCCGCACCGCGCAGGTACCTCAGGAAGCGACTCAATTAAGCGGTAGGCCTGTAATGTCCGTACCAAAGAAACATTACATTGTAACTGCCATTTTTATAATTTCAAAATAGATCTAACTTGAATATTAAAATATTTCATAATTAAAAAATGTGGTAATTAGCGATCAAGATTGTTTATATCATGTATCATGTATAAAACAAAAAAAAATTGCTCACATACCGTGTTCTGCTTTTAAACAAAAATAACAAAACAAATTACACAATATGACAAGTGTAACAATCTATGCTTCTTTTTAAGTGAATTATCACCAATTATATTATTTTTACAAAGCAGTAGAGCTCCTTTTGAAAGAATTCGTCCAGTGAAGTGCCACTTTATCTATTTACTTTAACTCAAGACTTTGCAAAAACTCTAGAATATTTAAAGAACAAAAATTTCCACCGAACTTAGGTACAGAAAACTAATGAGAAAATTATCCTTATAAGTTACGACGTTAAGACGTTATACAAATTATATTGTTTTAACACCAAAAGCAACAATGTACTCTCATTTTCTTCGTAACGGTGATTTGCACTTAAGTGTAGTTTTGAAAAGCTTTCAACTCTATAAGTGCCCGTGCTTGCTGTAATAAAAGTTCTATAGCTAAATTTATAAAGGCGACATTCCAACTTGCAGTCTTTTTCAAAATCTTTCAATACATGTCGCACATGACAACTAACATAACAAGTATCTCAAAATCAAAATCTTAAGTTATATTAATATTACCTATTTAATTTCAAAGCGACAGTGTTGTCCTGTCACTTTGAAATTAAATCGTATTTGTATGACATAGCGAATTTTTTTTGGATTCTGCATTAAAACGTTTTATCAAGCAAGACTGCAGTTATTAAAGTTCTCATTACACCAAAAATAAAGTCCAATGGGGCCTGATGTGTCGCTTACACGCTTCACCATAACAACTGTTATGGTTTGTCTGCAGTGCCACTCAGAGCTTTAAACACAAAGATTAGAGGGGTACTGCCACTGCGCCCGTCACCCTGAGACATATGTTGATAAATCTCATGAGCCTGTAATTTGTCCAGCACCCTTACCCTTCTAAACCGGAACGCAGTAATGCTCACATTACTGCTTGGCGGCAGAAATAAGTAATGTGGCAGTACTTCCTTGGACGAACTCGTTCCACTACTAATTATTCTCTCACAATTTCGTCATTACGTAACAAATGCCAAACATTGTACATATATTGTCTTTAAAAGGATTATCTCTTCTTTCATCCTGTTTAGTCTATGTAAAAGACAATGAATTATAAATAATAATAATAATAATAATTTCTGACTAGTATCCTATAATGGCATATCCATATTTTACATTCCACGGTACGTTTAAAGAAAGGTTCTAGTTCCAATGGTATCACGGCAATCAGATGCAGCCGGATTGTTTATCGCCTTTGTCGCAGACCCTTTTGTTTTCTGTTTCGTCGCATTCATTGGATATTTTACTTCACAACCAGTTTCTGAGCGAATGATTTAATAAAAAATATAAGTTACGATCGCAGCAGTACGATAATATTAAGTTTTTTTTTACGAGTTCTAGTGACGGGACGACCGAGCCGTGCGCCTAGTGGTAAGCAAGACGCCTGTCCATAACAGATGCATAAGTTGACAAGTCCCATGTGCCCGTAATTTCACCAGGGCCCTTACCCTTCAAAACCGGAACGCAGTATACTGATTTAAACGTTTCCTATATTCACACATTATTTGATTTTAAATTTGGGACTTAATCGTGTATAAAAACATATTTTATTTACCTCGACATTTCGAACGTAGCGACACCTCCAACACTACACCTACTAAATTTAAGACCCGTTCAGTTTTTATTTTGTTTTTTGATTCCTTGTTTTTTTTCCAGATAATTCGTTTTTTTCGCTTTTTCGCAATTCTTTTTTCAGGGAGCATAATATTAGGAAATAAATAATAATGGCTGTTCTCAAAAATAACAGAAAGTGACGAAAAAATTAAGTTGGAGGTACCGGTATTGCAACGAAACATGATTAAAATATGTTTTTATACACAATTAAGTTCGAATTTACAATCAAATAATGGAACACAATAATTGCTTCACGGGAGAAATAGGTAAAGTGATAGTACTCCCCAGGACGAACCCTTTCACAAGGTGCTCTACTACTACAAAAACTTTCATAAATAACTTTTCATTTTATAAGTAACTTTATTGAAATATGTTTTGACTGTCAAAATGTCTAGGCTATAAATATGGAAACCTATGTTTGAAACAGTCTTGAAAGTCTCATGTTTCCCGAGACGAGGAAATGAAAGACCTAATCCATTGACTTACAATTATAT
>NW_020653757.1:753386-771217 GCF_003589595.1 Hyposmocoma kahamanoa
AAATGTTTATATTATGAACTATACCCATCTAATAATTAATATTAATTGCAATAAAAAAAATGTGAATTTTAAATGTTGCAATTTCCAACGGATTCTCTCGTTGTACTTGTAAGGTAAGTACAGTTAAGAGAAAAAGTATTCATTTATTGAGTAATTGTGATTAAATGTTACAATTAATTGTCACAGACAATCAAATTTTTTTGTGACAGATGTGACAGACAGCAACAAAAAAAAAGTCTTAAGTAATCGGTTTTAGGGGATCAGATGGGAATAACTCCACTTGCTACGATGAAATTCATAAATTGTTTGTGAAAATAATCCAATAGTTTGTTGTTATTATTCTTACAAAGTTCGAACAAACAAAAAGAAATTTCTTCGATCCGTGAACACGAACAAAACCGGTGCTATTGCACTCCAAACTAAGTTACAAACGAACTAGCAGTCCTTTTTAAATTTCTCTATGTGCTTGTTGCAGACCTTTGTAGCTGGTTTTAACGGCTTTTGGCCTGAAATAAACCAAAGAAATTCTTTTTTCACTCAGCCAGGTAACTTTACAGCTACCAACGGCTGACAAGAGACGACGCTTTATTAATTGCAATATTTATTTTATTGAATACCATAAAATTTTTACTACCATAGTTTGTTGTTCTTATTACAATATATAATAAAACGACAATTTAGGTGATTCAAACCGCCGACCTGTCAACAGTGAAGTCCTGCCACTGGGTTACCGCCACTATTCACGAGCTTATCTTCTTCAATTACCAACCCTCAGCATGATGTATATGCGCTTCAATTATCAATTGTTGCAAAGAATTTGTTTACATATATATGGCGTTATGACGTCATGGCGATCCGATTTTAGTAGGTATTACTACACTCGTAAAACTTTAATGTGTAGTAAAAATTTAGTACCAAAGCATTTGTTCGAATAGATCTTGAACTAATTATTTTATCTAAATTGGTATTGACTATACTGTCTTCTCAATGTTGTAGTTAAGAACCACAACCTACACTTAATGTCGGTTCAATTTCTGCTAATATTACAAAAGGTAATCGCTGTATTAAAAAAATAAGTAGAAGATTACAAAGACTAAATAATTTATAAACAAAAATAAATTGTGTCAGTTAAAAAGTAAGAGTGCAAACACATTTGGCGAATGTGCGCTATTTTTGTGCTTGTTTCCTTCCGCTACCATCCGACAACTTTCAAACCAACGTTACAACAGGGAGGATGAGTGAAATTTAGTAGCAGTAGAGCTTCCTTGTAAAAGAGTTCGGCCAGGGAAGTACTGCCACCTTACCAACTTCTGCCGCCAAGCCAAGTAATGTGAGCTTTACTTTCCGGTTTGGAAGGGTTAAGAGAGCTGGTGAAATGGCAGGCACATGGGACTTGTTAACTTATGTCTCAGGGTAACGGGTGCAGTGGCAATGCCAGGTGCTGGATGCACAGTCAGCTCTTTGTGATTTGAAGCTACAAGTCGTACTGCAACTGTACGCCTTTTTCGTCACGTTACTTGGTATAAAAAAAAAGGGAGGCGCACCTAGCCGCATGACACGTGTGTGCAGCGCGCGTGAGTTGTACATGCACCGCATTTGTGGCGCTTTAGCTCCCAATTACTTCACGTACATTAATGGCGAATCTAAATTCTATTTACTAGGCAACAACATTTAAATTACTCGGAATAATACAAGGCATGCCAACCTGGCGCGCCCGGGACGCTCATTTAAATTAAAACGTAAAAGCTAAATACAAAAAAGCACATTTTCCATAAGAGTTCGGTTTCTGAACACGTGCTCGCTACGCTAAGGCCGCTTGGCTCGGGCGCGATGATAATAACATTCGTGTCGAATAAACACGCCCTTAGCCAGATAACCTTCGCAAAACGCACGCTTGTCATCTGAACCGATCTTTAAGTTGAAATCTTTACTTACAAGATTATGATACTTTAATATGATATCCGTCTCAAGCAATACAATAAATACACAACTTATCTTTTGTATACAATATAAAAAATGAAGTATACTTATAAACAGACAGTTTCTATCGGCAGATACTATATTTCTGTGCACAAAAAGTCCCCGATTTTGAATTGATAGAACCACAAGATGACGTTTATTACGTTTTCATTTTTCTACGATATTTTTGGTACCTTATTCAATTCACTGGGGAAATGAATACGAGAATATTTCTTTTTCTTTTCAGATAGAATCACACAGCGAAACCTCAGGCAAGGAGATAGGTCTTAAAATAGCAGCCACGTTATTGCGACAGAGGTTAAAAAGTTAATGGTAAATGAAAGGTTAAATAAAAAAATATTTAAGATTTCTTTAGAGTGCTAAACACAATTTACGTGCCCCACCTGTTTACTTCTTAACAAAACTTATTTATAGCCAATCTAATAAAAGCACCTTAGTAGGAGTGGAAAAATTCAAGACAACATCGAAACAATCTTGAACTTTTCACGTAAGGATAGAAACATCCACCGAGAGAAACAAGTCTTGTGAAATAACTCAGGGTAACGTTCCATTTTAGAAATATTTTTCTTGTATGAAATCTTTATAACAAGGCAGCAAATGCAAAATCGTGTATTTTTATGAAATCCTGCTTTCATATAATAGGATTTATTTCACCGTTGGTATATATTTCGATCTTATAAAAATCGTTTCAGAAATTTGTGTCTGTAAACCTTTTTCATATCATATGAGTTGATAGCCATATTAATAAATTTTAAAAGCCTTTCCGGCTTCAGTTGGTTACAACTTTCATTTAGAGAGATTTTACTTGATGTTGCCGAACTTTTCTTGCTGATGAATATAAAATAGGAGTACCCTTACGATTCAATAGGAGTTCCGAAACATACTGTTCAAATTGTAAATACAATCTAGATGCGATTCGCCTTGATTCAAATTCAAATTTTGTTCATTCAAATAAACAACAAATAAAATGTATGTTAGTAATAATATAAATCACACACATTATATAACAGCAACAATAATAGACACAAATAATTAATTTATAAAATAAACACGTTCAGCGTGAGGATGTACCACAGACGATACCCAGCTTTGTAAAGCACTGGCCGCTCTCTCCGCTAGTGTCCTCAATATGCTGTTAGGGCTCCCCATCATTCACTTACACAATTTTTTACGCCTTAGTGCATAAAACAGTGTGTGCAACCGCAAACATGCCAGACGCACAGCATTATGTAACCCACAGGCCGCTACAGTAAAACGATTGACAGTATGATTCAAATAAAGACACTTTTACTTCACCTGTTAATACTCAAACATGCGAGCCAGCATATTCCCTCGGACTGCCCACGCCCTACGCTCCCTTTGCATGTCACAATCATCCCCAAGCTCAGTATTTACTACGTGACCCAGGTATCTAAACTGTGTCACTCTAGTCAACTCACTACCGTACAGTTTAACGGGAGGTTGTCTGGAAGACTTCTCACGCGACGCGAATACCACGTTCTCACTTTTCTTAGTGTTGTAATTCAATCTTAATCTTAATTTTCAATAATTCAAAGTTAATGTTTAATCGATTTACTTAAAAATCGCATTGAACTGAATCGATACCAAAAAATATCTAGATCGTATACACTTGAATCGATCTTGATAAAAATCTTTAAACATACAAACCCACAAAACTCCAATAAAGTCAGTAGTCTAGAAGATAACAACTAGTCGTGTCCAACAGACCTTATAATTGCAACATCATCGGATATTATACCAAATATCGATCAGACAAGTGGAAGTAAATGAATATTCATTTTAAGATTCAGATCACTGTACTAATTGGGGAAAGAGCTAATAACCTTTATACAGCTAAAGAGGTGTTCGTCAAACATAGTTAAGAACTACAGAAACACAGACAAAGACATAGAATCAGTATTCAAATACAGTATTATCATTTGGCGCAACGATACAGACGTCAGGAAAGTTTTTATAGCACAGATGAGGTCTATTACAGCTATCTGTAATTTGGCACCAGATGTTGATACAGGGCAGGGGTAATAATATTTTAAATGATATCATATCACCTTCATTTTAAATCATTTAAAATATTAGCCCTGCCTTCTCTATACAAACTCGAAGCTGGTATATTTGTAAGGTTTTATAAACAAATTTTTAAATCAACTAATTTGTACTAACTAATTTGTTGGAGAAGGATGTAACTGCTAGAAGCCTGAGAAACCCAAACAAAGTGATACTTGGCACAATCCCTAAGACGAAACGTTTCCAAAGTAACTGTTACGCAATGTGTGGAAAAGTTTTTAACAAAATACCGGATCGATTTAAATCCCTCCCTTTGGCTAGATTTCAAAGAGAATTGCACACTTGGATTCTAGAACATTCATGCTACTCGACTTTCTTTTTTCAGATTAATCTTTAAATAATGATATTGTCTTGTTTTAGTTCAATCAATTTCTTAATGTATCGTATATTTGCATGCTCTTGTTTAAGGCTGAATAGGATTAAGTTCTCCAAACTAATTTTACCACCAACATTAATAATATACCCATTATTTAAAGCTATTTAAAGCAAATAAATGATATTTTATTCTAAAGGCTTCAAACCTATAGCTCCCCTCTTTTTGCGTTTGGGATAAAAACGATTTCAAGTGTAATTTACTTACTTAAGAAATAAAGATAATTGAATTTGAATTTATTGCCTCGTTTGTAGATGATAGAAGGCACAAAAAGCGAGTTGAAAATTTGGTTAACGGAAAGATGGACAATATACGAGAGGGTGGGTGGAGAAATTTATAAATTTGCCATCTTTCCCTTAAAATCCCAATAAATATTTAAAATAGACATCCAAACTATTCAATCTCACAAGTTCGTGTTGAAAGATGGTAGTAGGAGCCACAGGAACGTGCTTTGTACCATAACCTTAAGAAGAAGTGAATATGTTAAATAGCAGTTTTCTTCCAGCGGATACTGATGTGACTATATATGCATCATTACCAATTACACACCAATTACCTGGTCACAAACTAGGGAATTTCCTATACTATGATTACCAGAGCAACGAAATTTACTACGGGGCACTACCCAGAACACTTAAACAAGAGCCACGCTAAAAAAGTCTATTTTTTAAATTGGTTATATCTAGTAATCTAGCTCAGGACCTACTCCACTAGCGTCTACAATGCCAACCTTTGGGCCATTTATTTTACATGGGATTACATGGGAACAACTCGTAGGACGTAGACCTTTTTGAGATAAATAAAGCATTTTCTATTTGTATTGAGGTCGTCAAGTTTCTATTTCCCTGCATGGAACTTAGTCGAAATCATACGGCAGCAGCACAATTTCCCGAAATAGCATTTCTTTAGTAGTATGTCTGTCAATTCCACCGAAACGTTTTCGAGCAATATTTCAAAGAAAAAGATTGTTATATAAATATTATTTTCGTACATAAAAATAAAGAGGATGAATAAAAACGTCTGTGCGCGAGTCACGATCAAATATTGGCGAATCACGATAAATGCTCGTTTATAGAGAAGATATTTTCTCTTGTGTTTGCTTTGTACCACAAAAAACGTCTTTTTCGGAATAGCAACGACACCTGGGGTGTTTCAGCGAAATAGTTTTCTGTTAACAATTCTCGTCTTAGTTACTAAAAAGATTATTTAGTTTGTAACAGAAAAGAACTAGGAGCTGGAGGAGATTGAGTCTGAGCCCAATATCATCGAAGAAATCAAGTCCGCAAGATTCCGTTGGCTCGGACACTTCGATAGGATGTCGTCTTAGTGGTCTACGACAGATTAGTAGGTCAAAACATCGATGGAGGGACGAAGTGGGGAAAGACCTCCGCGCCCTGCATGCAGAGAACATAAATAAATAAGATTTTTATTATCTAGTCTCAAACTGGAGAATTCAATATACTATGATCACAAGAGCAGCAGGACTGCACTCCACGGCACTAACCAGTCGAATTTTGAGAAAAGTCCATTTATCGAGTTCTTAGGTTTTCGCGATTGTTACACATAGGAATGAAACTATTTTTCCGGATTTAAATCGCGTATATTTGTTTTTTTGTCGGTTGACTCCGTCAACCGTGACCATGGGACCTGTAAAGGGCCCGAAACGTCGGTTTGTTTGAAAAAACAAATATACGCGATTTAAATCCGGAAAAAAGTCCATTTCCCAAATTGGTCCTTCCGTGACTCAAATCTCAAGACGAAACCTCTATTTGAAACAACTCCTTTCAGTAGAGTGAAATATCTAACTATTATTACACTCAAAGGTAAAATTAAACTAATTTGAATATTTAAACTTTCCAATGCTCATTAAAGCATAGATTTAATCCACGTCGCTTTCGTGCTTGCTCATGAATTGTTCCGCGTCCTACACAAACCGCAAGACTAAACGAGCAGCATTTGTCTCTCAGCTCATTGTTTGTATGTTGTTATTTGTTTTAGTAGGAATTGGCGCCCAACAGGGACAAACCATTGTTAATACCTTTCTTTATACCTTTACTGCTTCACATCGGTCAAGTTAAAAGGGTATATCGTTTTTAGACCAATCTGAATAAGTTAATATGCTTAAAAGTGAATGTAAATTTTTTTTTTTTTTCAAACAAACCAAAGTTTCGAGCTATTTACAGGTCCCATAGACATGGCGCACAGATTCGACAAAGAAATCGCGAAAAGTCAAGAAGTCCATAATATTATTCAATTTGGGCATATTTTTGAATGTTTTGTAGCAATACCTTTTGCTAACGGTGAATGACAACATCATGAACAAATTTCTGGGTGGCGCAGCGATTAGTACTGTAGGCACTCGTCGCGGGTTTCATTTCCGATAGGACTAATTTAAAAAACAAAGTATTCTACATTTATTAAGGTTGCTCTGATATTCATAATACAGAGAGATAATTTAATTAGTATGACACCAGATAATTGGTGTAGTTGTGTGGCAAAACGAAAATCGCATTCAGCCACCGTGATTTAATAAGACCTAGCACTCTTTATATTACATGATATATATAATATTATAACGTCTTCGTTATAACAAAGACTAATATAAAAGATTAAATAATTCGGATCAATAAGTGCATAACAATGTACTCGCGAGTCGCAGTATTTAAAGTATCTCCTTACTGAAATTTCTCTCTCTCTCTCTCTCTGGCTCTGCGTTTCTTTCCCTCTCTTTTACGTCACTGCTTTTAGCAAGGTTAAAGTCAAGTAAATAGTACCTACCTATATCATGCTAGACACTTGTATTATTTTTGGCGCTCAGCAAGGGACTAATCGACAGTTACTGAAGTCCTCTTTATTTGAAAATGATTGCGTTTAACCTCAGACACACAATGTTTGTGTATGTACTGAAACTAAACGCGTCCAATACTAACCACAAGATTGAACGAGGCACATTTGTCCCCCCGACGATGTTCCTGTGTTGCGGTCTGTGCTGCAACGTTGCACATAATGCGTTCAACATATTACGTTCTACATGTTGTGTAAAATTAAATGCAACAGTTGGCGTTATTTACGTTTAACTGGCATCCCGCTAACCTAGGATAACTTTGTATCAACGTTAGTTAATTTGTTTTTACATGTTTCTAGTTTTACGTGTTTGGCTTTAAAAGGGAATGGCTTTCTCTGAGCACGCTACTCCCAACTTCCGTACTAAAGACGTAATTTTGAGCAAATGAGGCATTCCAGAAAAGAATTATGTAGTAATAAAGTGTAATTTCCCATCTACTACGGTCGATATAATCGTAATATATGTAATGGACTACAAATAAAGCAACCGATACTTGCTAACGCCTACAATTATTGTGGAAAGCTGCGTAGGCGGCTTGAACTCATCAATCCGCAAACTACCTTCCAGGACTTACGGATACAACAAAATAGAACAAAATCATCAAGTCTATACACGTATATACTATTTCCGTCGTGACATTCGTAACAGATTCTATAATCCAAAACTGTCAAACGAAAATTAAACGTTCTCGTCATTGACTTACAATTATATGGACGTCGGGTCCGCGCTAAAAAGTGTCCGAACTTATAGGGCGTTAAAATCGTATACAGAGCGTCATTCACGCTTTAGTCTTCGTTTGTTTGACGGACAGCGAAGCAAGCAAAATTAGACAGTACTGCGATGACATTACAATTTAAAAGCTTTTTCATATTCCTTTACATGTCACTACGTTTAAATAGGTTGACTTGGGACATTTTTTTCGTGGTTTTTGTATTAGACCCGTCGTCCATTTATTTGTAAGTCAATGGTTCTCGTGCTCTTATTCTTATGTCGATTTTTTTTATAATAACAAGCGACGGAACGAACAAGTCGTGTCGGGTGGGAAGCGACACGCTTAACTGTAACAGGTGCAGTGCCGTTCAGAGCTTCGCAAAGATCTTAGGGGCACTGTCACTGCGTCCGTCACCTCGAGACATAAGCTGACAAGTCCCATTTACCTGTAATTTCATGATCATCCTTACCCTTCCAAACCTCAACTGCCTTACCTGCCTCTGTGGCCGAACGGTTACCATGCCGGACTGTCACGCAGAGGTCCTAGGTTCGATTCCCGGGCCGGGAGAAATATTTGTATGGCCTACATTTATTTCTCTCGTGAGTTTGGGTGTAATTTGTGGTTGTCTATGTGTGTCCATGGCACCCGCGACACAGGGTTTCCCTAGTGCGGGGCTATGTTGAGTGTGTGCGTTAAAAAAAAAAAAAAAAAAAAACCGGAACGCAGTAATGTGAGCATAACTGCAGTACATCCCTGGACGAACTGTTTCACAAGGAGAACGACTGGTACTAAACTTGTTCTTCTATTGTAGGGGTATATTGACTTCTAATAGTATGTTGCGACTTTTGTTATCCACTATATCACACCGGCTACTCTGTGGCCGCGTTAAGATTTTCCCTCATGCAGATGTCTGGGCATTGGCTGGCATGAACACCAGCTGCATAAATCGTGTTGGAGCACCACAGTCAATTTGGGTTAGATCAGCATTCCTGAACTCCCTTTCCACATGTTGTCCTAGCGTGATATACCTTTTTTTTTTTCGCTGAATCAATTAAGCCTCTTCCACATAGGCCACAATCGATCGCTTTTTCTCTTTCCAGAGCGCACCTACGTCTAGCTTTTGTAGTGCGCTCGAAACTGTTGCGGCTTTTGAGGCGAGCTCGGGGATTTTAGTAACCATATAGAGGATGTCGACTGTCACGTTTTAGTTTTAGAAGAAACATTTATATCAACTTATTTTTTTATGTAATGTAGGAGGCAACCGAGCAGACAGGTCACTTAATAGGAGATTGTCATCGACGCCTATGGAGTTGCCAGCTTTTGAGATCCCAGTCTACTACTACTTTAAAGAAACCCAAGTCATAGTGCAAAGGAAACATTCAGGAGTGACCGTTCCATATTTAGCAGAGTTGAGGAAGATACGAACGTGATGTCCGCTTGGTCCTTGTGTGCGAGACATCAAAGATGTTAGGATGGGCGGGACGTGTGATGGCGGAAACGTGACATTGGCACCAATTCGAAAAGTTTAATCTGAGTCTTAATGCTCTCTTTTTAGCTTTGCTGTAGTAAAAGAAATACTAGCTTAAAGGACATCTTTTCTCAAGTGACGGTAAAAGAAATGCAAGCAATAATACATTTAACAACACTTCGTTTTAAGTAGTTACAAACTTCTTAAGTGCCTGTGAGTTGCGCGCCTCTGTAAATACGACGATAAAATTCAACAAACTTACTTGTTCAACGATACTCATTATAACAGGACGGAAAATATTACACGATATCATGTGAAAATTATTCGCTAATAAATTGCCTGAGGATAATATTCTGCGTGCTTTTGGGGCGCCTCAAAATAACTTTTGTAAGAAATATGAAAATTTTGGTTACTTTTTTTGTACACTTGAAAGAAAAATGGTTCGTATAGACTATTGTTAAGGAAATTCACACGTAGATCCTGTAGGTATCTTGTCAACGACAAAGTTCCCACTACGGACTAAACACTGACAGCCAATGTCCTGGATTGTTCTTTGACGAGACTTACAAGTCGTGCCACTCAGAGCTTTGCAAAGACCTAGTGCCATGTCCCTATCATTTTACCCACGTTTCACCAGAATCTTTTAAAAACGGAACACAACATGGTGGCAGTAGTTTCCTGGACGAACGATTTCACAAAAAGCTGTACTGTTACTATACTTCTTAAATCCGTCATGCGTCCTAAAGATCAGATTAGATTATTTAGTAGCAGTAGAGGTCCTTGTGAAAGAATTCGTCCAGGGTAGTACTGCCACCTTACCTATTTCTGCCGCCAAGCACTAATGTCAGCATTAATGGGTTCCGGTTCTGAAAGCTGGTGAAATTACAGGCACATGGGACTCATCAACTTATGTCTCAGATTGACGGACGCAGTGGTAATGCCCCTAAGATCTTTGCAATTTGAAGCCCTGAGAGGCACTGTAACTGTTATGGACAGGCGTGTAGTTTGCCACCAGGCGCAAGATTTGATCGTCCCGGCACTTGACATTATAAAAAAAAGATATGCGATGTATCTAACAGATTTGGTATTCTCGAGTTCTCAAGCCACACGGTATTTCTACCACGCAGCTGTGTTTTCATCCAAAAAAATCCAAAGTCGTTAGGGCGCATTCCCATTATGTCGTCAAGTTTTATTTATTGTTGGACGACTGTCGCGTCTACCCTGTTTCCATATCTGTGTCGTCGACGTTCATTTATCGTTGAACGACTATCGTGTCTAGCTGTTCCCATTAGCTCATGACGACAATTTATCGGTTCACGGCAGCCGCCTTGTCGTTTGCACGACAGAATCGTTTGAAGCTGCCATTATCTGTCGTCACATTTTAATCGTGACGTTGTATTTATCGTCAGACGATTGTCGTTCTAGCTCTTCCCATTGTTCTGTCGTGACAAGGTAACGTCAAAAAAGTCGTGAATGACAGTTAATCGTGTTGTTCTATGCGTGAACAACTTCATTTAAATATACCAGTCACGACGCTTTAAACTGCATGAATATCTGTCGTCACGACATAATGGGAACGCGCCCTTAGGAAAATTGCGTGTCTCTCGCGTAGCAGATTACGTCACGTTCTACGTCGACCAATTACAATAGAGGTAGAATTTTAATAAAGATTACATTGCACGAGCAATAAAGGTAAAAGATTATGACTTCTCATTATCATTATCCACAGCTTTACTTGAATCATGTCTCGTATGACTTCTGCAAGTATTTTTTTTCGAAAAGGACGTCACGCGAGTATAGACATTTATAGATGCGTGCATAACTACCACGAATTCTAATGTTATGAGCAGCGTTATTGTTGATAGACACGAGAAAACATTTCTCTAATGGCAAGCCAGCTGGCAGTAACAAATGAATGAGCCTTTTTTATATAAAAGAAATAAGTGCGCATTTGACCTCCATCTCATTTGATAGAAAACGACGATAAGGTCGACGATGGAGCATGCACACCTAAATAACGCCTATTCACTCTCGCCTTGAAAGGGTCATAGTATAGCGATCAGGGAATGAGTCTTTCAGTTGTATTAAGAAATCCACTCATACATACATACATATAATTTTTGTATGTAGTCCCATTTAAATTTGAAGAAAATATTGCACCACAAGGGTGGCAATGTGGATGAATGACTTTTGAGGTCGATTTTTTTAGTACTCTGTACTGTTCTTTTATGATTTCAAGTAACAGGACGAACAAGTCGTACGCCTGATGGTAAGCGACACGCCTACCCATAATAGTTGCAGAGCCAATCGAAACTCCGAAACTGACCAGTCCCATGTGCCTGTAGTTTCTCCAGCACCCGTACCCTTCAAAACCGGAAAGCAGTAACGCTCACATTACTGCTTGACAGCAGAAATAGGTACAGTAGTAATACTCTACTGCCACTACCTTTAAAATTTCCTATGTGTTACCCAGACTCATATTAGTTAGTTTCGTTACGTCATTCATCATCATTCGTCATTTTGATTCATCATTCTATAAAGATCTGAACGAAATAGTTCTTGCTTTTGGTTTCATAATATTGCACTTATTTGCTAAAAAACACGCGTCCCTCCGAAATACATGGCGAACACTACAATATAATAAACTTTAGTATATAATAAACTTCCGATTAAAATTTCTTTATAAAATTTGTGAAAGCAGAAATGGAGACAACTTTGAAAAAGCGCGCGGATATGATGCATCACTACATTGACTTACAAATAAATGGACGACGACGGGTCTAACACAAAAACCACGAAAAAAATGTCCCAAGTCAACCTATTTAAACGTAGTGACATATGAAAAAGCTAAAACGTTGAATTTAAATTGAAATGTCATCGCAGTACTATCTAATTTTGCTTGCTTCGCTGTCAGAAGAAACAAACGAAGACTAAAGCGTGAATGACGCTCTGTATACGATTTTAACGCCCTATAAGTTCGGACACTTTTTAGCGCGGACCCGACGTCCATATAATTGTAAGTCAATGCATCACTATTAAAAATTTGACAATGTATGCAAGTGTCATTGCTATTTTCTTCTCACCGCGTTACACCACTTCTACGGAGGAACAGATTCGCCGTAGTAAAACTTAAACCAATTCCAAGCGCCCGTAAACTCGTATATTGTTGAGTGAAGACAATTTTAAGTTTTCGCAAACTTGCGCCGTTGGCATTTCACGCACGATGAGCCACTGACTACGCGATAAAACTTTGCCACGGCATATACCCACTTTTCCATTATGACACTTACTTGTTTTTATATCAGAGCAGATAACTTGTTCTGGTGGTGTTGGGAAGACAGTTCTATTAAGTGTTATGTCTCCATCTTACAACCCATTTACCGGAGTGTTACACTTTGTGTTAAAGCAGATTAAGTTACGATTACAATCGCACGTCTCCATTGGCAGTATTTTGACTTTTTTTTTTATTGAAATAATTATGAACATCTTAAGCCAGCAATAACATGTTGGCCATGAGTGAACGCCAATACCAACCTATAGAAAGACAGAAAGAAAGAAAGAAAGAAAAACGGTTATCCATTAAAGTAAGTATAGACAGCCTAGCCTTGCCTAGCCATCGTTCGGTATCACTCGCCTAGCTGGCCGAGTGAAGGCGTAGCTTGTCACAACTCACAGTCGCTCGTGACCATTCATCTCGGCGGTGTCGGTTTTTCCGCACAAATGAAAACGCTTTTTCCAACAAAAAAAGTATCATCAAAATCGGTTCACAAATGTTGAAGTAATTGCGTAACAAACATAAAAAATACAGTCGAATTGAGAACCTCTTTCTTTTTCAAGTCGGTTAAAAAGTATTCATAAGCAACAAAATTATAGGTAACAAGATGTTCACACATAAAACAACACGGTTAACTGTCGTTCGCAACTTTTTTGACGTTACGACGACTGACTGTCGTGACAATGGGAAGAGCTAGAACGACAGTCGTCTGACGATAAATAAAACGTCACGATAAAAACGCTTTAAACGATTCTACTATGCAAACGACAAGGCGGGTGCCGTGAACCTAAACTTAATTGTCGTCACGATCTAGTGGGAACAGCTAGACACGACAGTCGTTCAACGATAAAATAAACGTCTATGACATAATGGGAACGCGCCCTTATTCAAAATGGAAATTGCATGTCTGTTCGCTTAAAACTAAGCATTCACAAAATTTTGTTCAAATTTCGAATGACGCAGATTTAACGTCGAATCTATAAAAGCACACACAGATTTTATACAGTTCATTAAGAAAATTTCTCACATGACCGCTATAAATAAATACTTTGGGTTTACGAGTAACGTAATTACTTAATTAGTAACAAATTGCCGTCAAACGAATTTGGCTTGACCTGAATTTTTAAGAGGTCGAAGAAATCGGCCGAGTCACGTTGTTTTTGTTATGAAACTCCCATTATTTATAAAGTCCTAGTAGGTTGTTATGCGTTAAACTACAAGAAGAACAATGACTGGACGTCAACATCATCATCCATGTACCCATTATAGTAGCAATTGGTTACGGAACAGTGCGCGAAACCAGATTCATTATTTGCCACCCTTGGGGGTGAAATATTTTCTTCAAATTTTAATTGGATTAATACTGAGGTACCCTCTGTCCAACAAAAAAAGAACCATCAACATCGGTTCGCAAATGCAGGAGTTATCGCATAACATAAAAAAAATTGTCGAAAAACATTCTTCTTTTTTTGAAGTCGTTTAAAAAGGGTATTCCTCTAAGAACGCTAACAAAGGTTGAATTATGACATCGAGTAATTATGATAATAATGTTCATTCAAACCAGTTACTGGTCACATATACCCATTGACTTACAATTATATGGACGTCGGGTCCGCGCTAAAAAGTGTCCGCACTTGTAAGGCGCTAAAATCGTATACAGAGCGCCAAACTCCGCTTTAGTCTTCATTTGTTCTACTGACAGCGCGATACTGCGATGACATTACAATTTAAATTTCGAATAGGTTGACTTGGGACATTTTTTTCGTGGTTTTTGTATTAGACCCGTCGTCCATTTATTTGTAAGTCAATGCATATACCAGAAAGATTCATTTGAAAATCGAATGAATTTTATTGTTTTTTTATTTCGGTTAAACGGAGAGTAAGTTTTCAAATCTGTATTAACTATCGCGTTTGCGTTACGATTTAAATTTAAGTCTTATAAATGTGTAAATAAGATCTAAATCTAAAAATCTTAACCCAAGCGTGGTAGTTACGTTTGAATGATTAAAAATTTACACTCGGGCCTCTGGTATACGTGGCCAAAGGTTCATATTATGAACATTGTTATCATAACTCCATCATTTTTAACGGTAACGTAATGTAAATAGCATAAATTGAAATATGTAATAAAATGTACATACGGACAAAGGTTAAATTATGACAACAACCAACGTTCAGTATGAATTAGAGTGGTTACACACGGCAACTTTATAAGCGATTCTATCGATGCTAACGCGCGATTGCATCGGTACAAACGCGCGATTGTATAGATGCAAACTAACTTAACTACCACCGTGGCCGAACGGTTACCATGCTGGACTACCACGCAGAGGTGTCGGGTTCGATTCTCGAGGGAAATAATTGTACGGTTTACATTTATTTCCATCGTGAGTTTGGGTGTGATTTGTAGTTAGACAACCACATGTGTGTGTCCATAGTACATGCGATACAGTGTTTCCCTAGGTTATGAGTGTGGGCGTTATTATTATTATTTATACTATAGATAGCTATACAATCGCTTATGTTGAATAATTATGTACGAACAACCTGTATAGGTTTATGCATACTATTGAGTCTTGTTAATTTTAAATTTAAAACGTGCATCGCGTTTGCATCGCTGTTTTAAGTCGCGTACGTTATTTTTTTTTTATATCAAGTAATGCGACGAACAAGTCGGGCGCCTGATTGTAAGCTACACGCCTGTCCAAGTGCCACTCAGAGCCTTAAATCGTAAAGATCTGAGGGGCACTGCCACTGCGCCCGTCACCCTGATATGTAATTTGACAAGTCTCATGTGCCTGTAGTTTCACCAGCACCCTTCAAGACCGGAACCCAATAATGCTGACATTACTGCTTGGCGGCAGAAATAGGTAAGATGGCAGTACTTCCCTGGACGAACTCTTTCACATGGAGCTTTACTGCTGTTAAAGTGCGTGTGTAAAAGATAGAAGTCGCCGTTTGCAACCGCTCTTACTGGCCACATATACCGGAAAGTTTATTTTGGAAAAAAAAAACAATGAGTTCAGTCTTTTGGTTTAAATTAAAAGTTCCATGTGGCCAGTGGTACATAAAACGTTATTATCATAAGCACCTTTTTTTAGCTATCCTCTGATTATGTCCATGGGTATAAACTTTTCATTTGCAAAGTATACGCAACACACGTAGGGTAAATTGGACAAAAGGAGGCTATTGCACGTTTTCTGAATTTATGCCCCGTTCGTTTTTTACGACAAAGTGCGGTACAAAATTGTACCTCCAATGAACACGCAATATTGTGCCTTTAATGTAATAAACTTTTCCGTTAGTCACAAGGAACGTTCAAATAACGCGTGTAACGGGCAAATAACGTGAATGATTCAGTGTTAACGTCCCGCACGTGCGCGGTATTGACAAACTTTACTCTGCTGAGATCACGGAGCTCATTAAACTACACTCTAGTCTTCGCCACAGACACGGAGTTGGTTATTAACGCACCTGTGTTTTGACCCAATATAGGGCGCTATATATTAAGAAACTAGTGTATTAACGTTGAAATTACGTAAATTATAAATCTACACTTCATAGGTAAGTAAATTACACTTGAAATCATTGACTTACAGTTATATGGACGGCGGGTCCGCGCTAAAAAGTGTCCGAACTTATAGGGCGTTAAAATCGTATACAGAGCGTCATTCACGCTTTAGTCTTCGTTTGTTCGACTGACAGCGAAGCAAGCAAAATTAGACAGTACTGCGATGACATTACAATTTAAATTCAACGTTTTAGCTTATTCATATTCCTTTACATATCACTACGTTTAAATAAGTTGACTTGGGACATTTTTTTCGTGGTTTTTGTATTACACCCGTCGTTCATATAATTGTAAGTCAATGCTTGAAATCATCACATTGTTTAAACTCTACTTTTTATTTGTGACGCAGATTGTCCTGAGACAAATGAGTAAGAAATTCTAAGGGATGCTCTTCGCAAATAAAAATTGGTACACTTAACTAACTAGATATAACTTGCAAAAGTTTGATAGCTATCATTGCCTTTTAACCGACTTCGAAAAAAGGAGGAGGTTCTCAATTCGACAGTATGTTTTTTTTTGTTATGTTACGAGGTAATTCTATAATTTTTGAAACGATTTTCAAAATTTTTTTGCTGGAAAGAGAGTACCTAGGTAATGGTTCTATATAAATTTGAAGAAAATATCACATACAAAAAAAAAGGGAAAAAGTTTTTTATTGTCATCCATAAAACGTACTGTAACGCCAGTGTACCTATACATGTCATTTATTACGATTAGCCACTTTAACCATGTTAAAATATGATCTCCACTATTTTACAATTAATCTATGAATACAAGACCCAATACTTATTACTATGAGTACCCTTTTCACATTCTCGCCTCTTTCATGGTTGAAAATAAAAAATAATTTTTAAATTTGTCAGTCATGGACGAGTCAAGGACTGAAGTTCAAGAACCGGCGAAAAATACGTGCCGTACGGAAGCGACGCGTCCCAGAAAGCCAACCGGCACAAATTGTCATATACCAGTTGGTTCGTGTGGCAAGACGTAAAAACGCTTTCACGAGATCCTCATTGTGAGATGGTAACGTCCACCAACAAAGACCCAAACTCCCACACATTCAATATGAGGTTTATTTGCAAAAACGAAAAAACAATTACAAAATGACTTCATTCTAAATTTTTAATGTTACATAACCACATGAAAAAAATCTTAATTAAGTTCATTCAATATCACGACGTTTTATTACCACGATATTAATTAGAGATGTGCCGAGTACTCGTTTGCTACCGGTACTCGGTGTACTCGGCCGTTTTTTTACTACTCGTACTCGGCCGAATAACTCGGTACATGAGAAGAGTACTCGGTTAAAATAAAGCATTAAGCTATAGACATAATAAAGTAAAACCAACAAACAAAACAATCAGCAGACCTTACGAACCTTTCCATGTGCTTGTTGTATCTTTGTGTTTGGTTTTCAACGGTATTTCGAGTTCAGCCGGATCAAAAGTTTTTTTTTTATACAAAATGGTAAGTGCTCATTTGACCTCCATCTCACGTGATGGAAAGTGACGATGAGGTCG
>NW_020653757.1:781217-872942 GCF_003589595.1 Hyposmocoma kahamanoa
GTTCCAACTCCTCACATTATGTTCAAATCGCCGACAATGGTCATTCCGCGAGGGAAAATCTTAACACCGCGATGCAGAATTTGCTATATCGACGCCAATGTCATCTAGCTGTGCGCGACGGAACTAATTTGTGTTAGAACAAGGTTGGAGTTATTCTTAAATAAAACAAAAAAAAAATGTTTTGTAAAAAGGTGTTAGTGATACAGTTCTCTAACTAAAGCTTTACAAATAACCCTGTACGTCTAATATTGCAGCCTATCTCAAAAGCACCTAATCCATTAGGAATATAATTTCAGAATTATGATTACAACTTTAAAAAAAAATACTGAAATGTATCGAGTTCTTAGGTTTTCGCGATAGTTACACAGGAAATGAAACTATTTTTCCGGATTTAAATCGCGTATATTTGTTTTTTTAAACAAACCGACGTTTCGGGTCCTTTACAGGTCCCATGGTCACGGTCGACTGAGGTGGTACAGTCATCAACGCATTAATGCAAACCACCCCTTTTTTTCCACTATAGTTACAAAAGTTATTAAATACCTTATTTTTAACCTGTAAAGGGCCCAAAGCGTAGACGCGATTGAAATCCGGAAAAATACTTTCATTTCCTAAATACTGAAATGTGTTTGCCGCACAAGGTTGACAAATCATAAACCATATTAACGTGTGGCATGTAATAGTTTTAACCGAAACTCAGTAATAATTTCAAAAAGGAATAGTTCCTGGACTTGGACTGGAGTATTATTCTTGAAAAGCGGTGAGTTGTTATAGTGTTAAAATTAGTCACAAGCAGAATTTTCAAGTCCATGTTTATATCAACGCGTTCATGAATACAGCGTTTCAATTGCTCAGCTGACACATTTAAACTCTATGAGACACACAATTTAGCTTCTATTTACTTCTAGTAGACATCGAGAGCTGGTTAGTTGATTGTTTGAATAGCTTTAACACGTATTTAGTGTTGTTTTATATATATAAATTTATTTCAAATTGAAACATTAATGTGAATTATTTCAGATTACATTTATTAATCCCATTTAATAAGAAACGTGGATGTCTGAACCATTGGATGTATATTTAATAGCACAACATGTTGGTTACACATAATCAGTGTTGTAGATGATGTAGGTTTGGTTTAGCGGATACGGATTTAAAAAAAAGCGAAAAATGTACATCCTTACTAAATCTATCTACATAAATAAGCTTTGAAGTATGGTATCATTTTCCCGCCCCGCGCAGGCAGGCAGTCGCGTACTGACGGACTCGCGGAACTATATCTTTCTTATTTGCGTCCGCGCACATACACGCTTTTCGGTTTAGCATAGTGTATCTTTTCTTTTATGTAATAAATAGTAATAATATAAACCTTTTTGAAGTTCAAACTGCATTTTTACTACAGCTTTCCATTTTCTTTGATATAGTAATAAAATATTATTTCAATGATTTGTGACATTTATTTTGTTAAAATAACGTGAAAACGATAAATCTGCCTGGCTTAGTCGTGGAATTTTATCAGTTATATTTTAAAAACATGTGCCGAGCTGCTGAAAAACGGCTTACAGTCTGTTTCTGGAAGGTTTGTAAATAATTCCAGCGTGTCTGTTAGGTCATATTACGACTCAAACATCAGCAATGAATGATGCTTATATTCAACAACAACAATTTTTGTAATTTCATTTAATGTAATTTTCGAAGCAGTAAACTAAAATCTCGTCAAAGGCACATTAAGTAGGCCGGAGGTTCTATTTTGAACCAATCAACTAACATAACACCACATATATGTTATTTCATCCCTACTACACATTTAACGAACTTCTTGTACGAACTAACAAAGATCGAAAATAACGTTCACTTTTGATTTGCACTTTCATAAGAAACCACCACTGTTAAGAGATTAATGATACTACTCCTGCAAACCAATAATCTGTTGCCAATATATTACACTCAACTATAAATCGTCTTTAATGTAACGAGCTCGTCGAGATCCTCAACATCTTCTACTTGGATCTGGGTATGTGTAACCCATAGATACTCTTCTATCGCTGTCACACGCACTCCCTGTCTTTAATATCAAAGTTGCCGCTGAAAATTTTTCTCCCAAATATTATTCTTTGGTCTTAGATTTAAGGCCCAATTCACATTGCTGCGGAATGGAATGGAAGCTACACTTTGTAACTATTAATGAACGTTATGTCAGCTATCGTATCGTCTACAATGTTTGGTAAGAAAACGTTGCTGGACAACCAATGATGGCATAGAAAAAGAACATTTTTTGTCTATGCTCATTGTTTAAGCGAGCTCTACTCAAGGCTTGCTCGCTGAATAAGAAAGGTTAGGTTAGAAGAGGTAGGTAGTAATAATACTTACCTGGTCAATTATAATAAGTGTGCAAAGTACTTATTATTAACAAAATAATTTAATTAAGTTTTTGCCTATTAATACTTGCTGTTAGATAGTAGGTAATGGTAGATGAAAAGAAACAAAGTTATAATCCAGTATCAATTTCCAATTCTGAACTTGAATTATTACTCGAACTCGAATGTTTGCAATCTCTGATTTCAAATAAAAAATCCTTTAGGGATGACACAGTTGTATAAATAATTGATAACTGGTCATTTGAAAACTTTTTTGAACAAAATTCATCACAAACACGACGTCCCGATTAGTATTATGAATAGTCCAACCGATTTTCGTGGTAAAATATTGAAATTATGGTAACCGTAAAACAGTCCGAGGTGAAAAATCCTAAAAATCAGTCTTAGTTTGTTGACATTTAAACTACATTGAATTTGGCTAGAAGTTAGTCTCTATGATACACAATTGACATTAACTTTGTTAAGACGTACAATTTCATTAAAAAAAACTCACTTCCATTCCAAGCCGAGGCAACGACAAAAGTTAGGCTCTCGTCAGTACTGAAAATGCCATTACGCCCCCTTAGCATATCTTTTTCTTTAACGTTCTTAAACGACGCGGCCTCCATTTTTCTTTTAATTTGGCCACAATAACTTATTCTCGGCCTTCTTTGTCCACGATGTCTTCCACTTCACTTTATTAGATTTTTAATAAAGCCGTCACACAGACGGATCGTCAGACTTATACAATGGTTTTCAAGTACTTTCGCCTTCCTCCAGGTTTGCTAGCATTTCATTATTGGTAACCTATCTCTCAAAAAGATGTAAAAGAAGTAATAATAATGCACACACTCAACATAGCCCCACACGAGGGAAACTGTGCCGCGGGTGCGATGGACACACACATAGACAAATACAAATTACACCCAAACTCACGAGAGAAATAAACGTAGGGCATACAAATATTTCTCCCGGTCCGGGAATCAAACCTGAGACCTCTGCGTGGTAGTCCGGCATGGTAACGGTTCGGCCACTAAGGTACTTAAGTAGTAATACCTAGTAAATTTAAAAAAAAGGTTAGGAAAGAATGTATAATAAAAACAATATTTATAGGTATATTTACAGATGTGTAACCACGATATTTGAAAGCAAAAGTCGATATACCCTAAGGGAAGATCTATCCCTTTATCTACTTTCCTTGTATGGGGGTGTGTTACATCTGATATTCCAGAGCCCCTATATGCGTAACATTTAGATAAGACTGAAAGTTAGATAATTCGCGATAGGCTAAGTAAGACAATGTGCTTCAACTGCGGCACTGACATCGACTTTTGTATGCGAGACAATTAGCATTTAATATTACGAACAATTGTCATTAAATTTGAAAGCAGGGGCGATTCTCGCGTAATAGACATAAAGGTCGACGTAGACATTATGTCGAATAATGGACAATATGTCGAGCGCACGGATTCTCACAACTTCTCAATAGGTTTTTTTCTACCATTCTTTACTCTACAATTTCCTTGACATGTCAACTAGTGAATATCACTCGAAACTTGGCAATCGACTTCTATTTTGGCAGATTCATTCGTGGTTTTTTGTGCGGTTTTTCAGTGCAAATTTTGTCGTTTAACCTCTATGTAAATTTTTATTTAATTTTGTTAGTACCTAGTATTTTAAATTTAACAGCGAATGAAGATAATTATTGTAAGGTGTTGTAAGTAAACTGTCAGTTGTGTCTGACTACAAATGTCACTTTGATGTGATACCTCTCAATATGTCAGTAATGCAATGCTGCCCCGAACAATCACTAAAAATCTTATAAGACGTTTGCGGACACTCGACATTCATATATCTAAAGTGTATGAGAATTGAAATTTTTGAGTCGTTTTTTTCGAGGCTAATTAGAAAACCATGACTTGCTTATAATTTTAGAGTTCATCCAGAGTTCATGCTTTAACCATAACTATTTCTGTCGCCAAAGACTAATTGTGAACATCACTAAGTTCCGGTCTTGAAGGCTAGGAGTGCTGGTGGAATAACAGGCATATGGGACTTGACAACTTTACTCATTCTTCTAATGGGAAACTGTCTGGGAAACGAATGGGCGGTAAAGATAAATCAATATGACGATTTCAAGTGTAATTTGCTTACCTATAAAACAAACGTTATTTGGATTAGTCGACATATGGCATATTCGACTGACTCCTAAAAAGATGCCATGTTCGACGAAAGACCTATTCTTAAAACCGCCTGTTCGTAGAATGGTCTATTCTTAAAACGGTCTGTTCGTAGAATATTTGACTTTGGCTACAGGTACAAGGGGCTTGTTAAGTTTATGTTACAAAGCGACAGGCGCGATGGCTGTCCTTTAAAGGTTTAAAGCTCTGAGTGACACTGCAAGCGTATCCGTGTCGCTTACCACGACTTGATATCATAAAAAAAACCATAAACAGCGAAAGGTTCTATTATACCATGGCATAAATGTTGGGTACGCGAAACCGCATTCTTCAAGTAGTATAATAAAAAAATAGGCAATTTACGGGAATGCTAGCAGCTGATATGAAAGATTCCGGGAACCGCAATAAAACGCTTTGCAGAGATTTCCGGACAGCCTTATGACGGGGTAGGGCTATTGACGTTTCTGAAACTACACTTATCTTTTTATGCGTAGAACATTTAGATATCATCTTTGGACAAAGAAGGTAATAATATGAATACGCGAGGGCTGTGGAAGCTGAGTAATAGACGAGGACGTCTTTCTCAATTGAGAAGTCAACGGGACGATGCATGTAGCATCATGCAACCTATGACATTGATTTCAAAGTCACGTACATTTGCGAATTATGCATTATTTGCCATCTCAGTCAGCCGTGATCATGGGACCTGTAAATCGGCTTGCCAGATGGCCGGGAAATCCGGGATGTTCCGGAATTTTTCGTCTTATCCCGTGTCCAGTAATTAAAACTTCACTGTCCCGGATTCTTAATACTTAAACGTTGATTTTACAAACTTACTAGTCCTTTTCATAAAAGAACTCACCTAGACGCAACGCTGTAGTTGTGCGAAAGAATGTCGAAATATTGATTGAGGAATGACGTAAAATTCTTTCAGGTACTCAATGATTCAATGAGTATTAAAAACTCCCAAAAGATGGTAGCAAATGACGTTACGGCCATGTTATGATTACGATCGTCAAATCAGAAAGACGGCCATCTGACAAATTAGTTCTAGTAGTAGTATGCCCATCTCCCTTACCCTAGTAGAATTATCCGGAAATGATAAGTGCTAAGAGGCTTATAGGCGAAGCTGCAGCGCCTTGAACACTGCCGTAGAGTTGCTAGCTTATCGGTATTCTACAGGACATATCACGGAGAGTGTGTAATGGGAATTGCATAATTTGATTCCGCCTTCCCCTGTCCATCATCGGGGGACTATACATTGGCTGGGGTTCCACTCCTATGTTGTGGATATTCCCCGGAATCGCACGAAGCGTTTCGCTTCCACATTTGTGTGGCAAGCGACTAGGAAGTGAAATTCCCTGCCTGTGCAGATTGTTCCCCGAACGCTATAACTTGGACCTTTTCAAGGCGAGAGTGAATAGGCATTATTTAGGTGTGCATGCTACATCCTCGACCTCATCGTCACTTTCCATGAGATGATATGGAGGTGAAATGCGCGCTTATTTTTTATAAAAAAAAAATTAAAAAATTCAGTGTCAGGTAACCCTACCTGTAAAGGGCCCGAAACGTTGGTCTGTTTTGAAAAAACAAATCTACGTGGTTTGAATCCGAAAAAGTAGTTTAATTACCTGTGAGTAATAATCGCGATAACCTATTAACTCTATATACATTTAAACTGCCTCCGTGGCCGAATGGTTACCATGCCGGACTGCCACGCAGAGGTCCCAGGTTCGATTCCCGGGCCGGGAGAAATATTTGTATGGCCTACATTTATTTCTCTCGTGAGTTTGGGTGTAATTTGTGGTTGTCTATGTGTGTGTCCATGGCACCCGCGACACAGGGTTTCCCTAGTGCGGGGCTATGTTGATTGTGAGCGTTATTATTATTATTATTACATTTGTGAATGTTTAATATTTCCCTACGATATTTGAAATAAATATTGTTTTCACTTGATATCAAGTGACGGGACGAACAAGTCGTCCTCAAGGTGTTAAACGACACGCCTGCAAATAGCAGCTGCAATTGGCGATGGAAGGAGAAATTTTTTCAACTCGAGTCAGCAATCACGTCAACTCGAGTTGAAAAAATTTCTCCTGGACTGCAGGCAGGGAATTCCATTCCATAGCCGTTCGCCGTATAAATGTGGAAGCGTAACGCTTCGTGCGAATCTTTGGAATATCCCAACGTACGGGTAGAATCCAAGTCTCCGTCTAATGCCCCGATAACGGAAAGGGAAAGGCGGAATCAAATTGTGTAATTCCATTTTCTCCGTAACATATTCTGTAAAATACCGATAATGATGTCAAAACTTTTTATTTATTTTAAATTTCTAATCAAGGGTGTTTATTTGGATGCTTTACTTTAAAAATAGGTAAAAGCCAGTATGTGAACATATAGGAAATATGATGTGACATCAGCCTGCAGAATTTGTATATACAATCCATTTCTAGCATTTCAGTTACTTTGTGCTTTGAGATAAAAGTTTAAGAAAATAAAGCGACGAATTCTAGCGATAGAAGTAGTAGTAGAGGAGCGAAGAATATTCCTTTACGTTTTTGTATTGGGCTATTTCGACCTGTTTTTTGCAATTCGGCTAAATACCGAATCTAGGTATTGAGGATGATATAAGGAAAAAGAAAGTAAATTATTATGTAAATTTTGTTAATGCTGAACATAAATTGTAAGTTTAAGAAAGAAAATATAACATGAGTTATTTTTCAATTAGGTACAGACAATAAAAAGAGATAACAACAAAATGAAGACTACCCACTCATCATGTACAATTAATCTTGAATAAGTAAAGACTAACAAAAGCAACAAAGCGCTCATTATTTGCTAAATCCAAATTAAATTTTCGAAAGTTAATCATAGTGAAGCGAAATAAACAATTACTTTCATCATTATATCATGAATTTAAATTATGAACTTGAAAATTCAAGTCCCTTTTCAGTTATATTGTATAAAATTATTTATCGTAAGTATTATTCGTTTCGTACGTGTGTTAATTGTTTGTCCGAACACAAAAACAACTTGTAACCTACCTATTTCTACCGCCAAGTAGTTAATAATCACGTGTTCCAGTTGTGAAGGGTAAGGGTGTTGGCGAAATTACAGGCATATGAGACTTGTCAACTTATGTCTCAGGGTGACGGGCGCAGTGACGGTGCCCAAAATATTTGCGATTTAAAGCTCTGAGTAACACTACAACTGTTATGGGCAGGCTCTTACCACCAGGTACTATAACAAAAAAATTACAGTCCTAGAAACTCACCTTGAGAGGCAGTCAAACCATTAAGGCTACCACGTCTCGGCTAGGTATTGCGTTCAGAGTTAATTTCGATACTGTGAATATTCTTCATAACTATGTACTTGTTTTCAAATATTGTCACGGCTGTGGTGCAAGTATGCATGTCAACGAGCGTACATCGTTGGATATCATAGATAGGGTACCCAATTTTGCAGGTGAAAAGGGGAGGATTACATTTCTGCTGACGTGTTACATTGTGTTTGACTGTTACGGGATTTGCTTTGGGTGGAGCCGGGACTCTTGTAACTGAAATTTATAGATCCCGAAAGGAGAGAAACCGGAAGCAGAATTATACAAAGAGGAGAGAAAAAAATCGTATAATGATAAGGTATAATAGCAGTAGAACTCCTCGTGAAAGAGTTCGTTCAAGGAAGTTCGGCCGCGTTGCCTATTTCTACCGCCAAGCAGTAAACTAAGCTTTAATTACTTCGTTCCGATTTTGAAACGCAAGTGCCCAGTTACACGACGCGAAAGCTTTCGCGCGGTGATCGCCCAGTTACCACGTACATTACTGGCGAATCTGCGAAAGACAAGCCAGCCTCGCATGCGCGCACGGGATGCTCATTTAAGTTAAGGCTTAAAAGATAAATAAATAGAGAGTATTTTGCCATGACTGTTAGGTGCCCGCGTAGGGGCGGGTGTCCACGCTAAGAAAAGTCGCCAGTCGTTTCTACACACTGTGTACACTACTTCGGCGCCGGACAAGAAAAAAATCTTGTCTAACGCCGACACGACGCGCTCTGCCGCTATTGTGTGGGGCGGGGTTAGGTGCACTGTCATTAAACGAACGTTTATGCGCGTGGACGGGTGTTGCTTAGTAGTCAACATATTTCTTCCCACAGTCGGTAGTAAAACGACAGCTACCTGAGAGACTCGTAATGCACTGACACATTTTACCCTACACACGTCTGTCCGAAAGCATTCGTATCGTGTACATACTCATCATTTTCTCAAAACTTGTCGACATGTTTTCGTGGCTAGATCCGACAGTTCTTGTCGTGTACAAGACCATTCTCATCTCTTCTGTAGCAGACACGTCGAATTTCTTAACGTGTACAAGCGCACTTAGGGTGGGTGCTGGTGAAATCACAGGTACATGAGAGTATTTGAAAAATATGCTCGATTTAGAAAAGAAAATACAGTATTACAATATTACTACACTACATTACATTCTTTGTTACGTTGTTATCGTGTTTTATTAGTAAAATGCTCGAATTTCTCGTATCACTTGACGTCATTATCACTCACATCGGGTTTCATGAGCACCCCGGAACCTTCATTTACACATTATCTCTGCAGCGACCTACTTAATTTAAAGATATTACAAAAGAGGTCATAAAACTCCACTTTCCCTCTTAAACGACAATATCTTCAAAGAGCAGCATTATTGTCTTCTCAAATAGATATTAAAGTAATAATCCAATACCAAGTGAACCCGCCGCGAGTATTGAAACAAAAAAGGAAACTGGAAGAAAGCGTCTCTCGAAGGCACTTAACCCCCAGAGGGCCGTCGTTTGCTCTTATTACGAGCTACATTTAATTTTTGACGGTTTGTTTTCGTCACATTAGCCTTTTTCCAGTAATAGCCGACATAACATCTCGGTTGTAACCATCTGAAATCTTTTTTTGTTATTGTCACACTGGAGAGGTGTATCAGTGCTCGGACGACATAACATTTACACAAACTTTCTGCCTACGAATGAACGACCTCCGCGATCGAGTGGCTTGCAAATCGATTTTCATGGTGTCACCATCTCTGAGGTTCCGAGTTCGACCCCCGATTGGGTCAGTGTAGAAAAGTGACTTTTCTATATTATCTCGGGTCTGGGTATTTGTGGTACCGTCGTTGTTTCCGATTTTCATAACACTTTGGGATAGGAGCAACGTATGTACGTCATGTTGTCTATTATAAACAAATGAGACATTTTTCTGCTAAAGCTAATAATCTATAAACATTTACTAAAAATTTAACATTAACAGGTAGTTACATCTTTCACCTAATTAACATACACACCCTCGTCGGTTAGCGCACTCGTAACCAAACCCTTCTTTTGGTCACAGTATGTTCGCCTATGTTGGGCCTATTACCAACTTATCCACTCACACTTTCTTTATAAATTTGTTTCGTTCGTCAATGTTCATTCATCCTCCCCACATGTCGCAACCACCAAAGCATCTCCTCGTCTAGCTGTAATTAATTAACAATTGCAAGCCGGTTGTTTATAGTCATTAATATTAGTCAGTAAATATTTCGCGTTCAACTATAGAGTTCATGTTGTTCATGTTGAGAAGTTTTAATCCTTAAATATTCCCAATAAGTAATCTATTTACAATATCATATGATAATTGTCAAAGCATAATTAAGTCATGATGTCACAAGCCCTATTGCCTGTTACGAATTGCCTTTCGAAGTGACTCGTAAAGAAAATGGCGCCGAAAACAAAATGGCTGCCAAACAATCAGCCGGGGAAAACGACGGGTCATTAGTTAATCTCAATTTTCTTTTATTTACCAGTTTATAAATCGTAAACCGCGCAGAGGTGTCGGTGTCTGATGAATTCATTATGTTTTAGAACCCTGTCTGGACCTGTTTTATTATGAGAGACAATAACCAACCGCTCGTGTTTTGTTACTTTTATGAATCATTTTATAAAATGGTGCAAGCACTTCAAATTTTTTTGGGCAGATGGGGTTATGTTAAAATTAGACCAACTGCATGTTATAGATTAATATCTAAACGTCTGTAGTTGAGGACTTAATACATCATCAACTCATTATCCATCTCACCAAATGTGGGTTGGAGATTGCATACGTTTTCCATGAATCGTCTTCGAGATTTCATCACGTTTTCGTTCATCGTCAAGTGAGAGAGAGGAATAGGAATTGCTACTCACACTCAACATAGCCCCGCACTAGGGAAACCCTGTGTCGCGGGTGCCATGGACACACATATAGACAACCACAATTTACACCCAAACTCACGAGAGAAACGAATGTAGGTCATACAAATATTTCTCCCGGCCCGGGAATCGAAACTGGGACCTCTGCGTGGCAGTCCGGCATGGTAACCGTTCGGCCACAGAGGCTACTAAATGTAAAGTTTCTCTCAAATTGTCAAACCATGCAGTACCCTAACGGGGTTCATATTAACACATGCATATTAAGTAAGACCATAATAACACATGATGGCAATGAATAAATGAATATGAAAGTGTTCGCAAGTGTGCCAGGTTTAGAAATATAATAAGTCATAGGTACATGCCGCACCAGAGATTCGAACCGAAAAGAAACCTCTCTTGTTAGAACACCAAATTTATCTAATATAACGGCACTGTGCGGCGCTAGTAAAGGAAGTGCCGGTTCCGATACCTGGAAAGTCTAAATTAGGAAACGAAGTATTCTAAATTACTTCCAGTGTGGTTGCTCTGAGTAGAACCCCTGGGATTAGTTTCGTTACTCTAGTACTCATAGCACAGGGAGTCCCAAAGTTCGAAACCAGGGCCCCAAGTCTGTTCATTTCCTTGGAACCGATAGTCATTGTAATTTCATCGAGTCAGCACATCACATTTGTTATGCTAAAATTTAGTTATAGTCTCAATAGAGTGAATGGCAGTGATGATATTCATTCAATCACTAACGATCGATGTTACCTTACTAAAACTACCATTGAAATTACTGTGCATTTTAAGATATCTCGTTTAATCAGCAAAAAGAAACCAGTGTCTGTTCAATGGTAAATCAATATGAAGAATCGTCGAAAGAAACGGCAAGTAATTAGTAGCATAAATGCCATTGATTTGCACAATATAATGATGGGCAAATTAGCTGGGAAGCGGAAGGTTGGAAGAAGGAAAATGTCACGGCTTCGTAACATCGGGGAGTGGAACAACAGTTCAGGCTAGCTCGGACAAAGAAAGATATAGAAAACTGACTGCCGACCTTCAATAATGGAGAGGCACTTGAAGAAGAAGAAATAGAAGTACCACTGAAAAGCAAAGTACCAAAAAATAGCCAAGGCAATTGCATAGTATTGATGACTATCCACTGACAAGCACTATTTACTATTAAGATAAAAAAGTCGTTAAAAACCAATAACAAAGATCCGCAAGAAGCACTTAGAAAAATTCGGTTCGTTCTGTAGCGTCAGGTTACGGTATACTGTAAGCGCTGATTTGAATCCAGGATCGAAGCAGTTTTTTTTAGTGTTCGATCTTTGTATAACAATCATTGACTTACAATTATATGGACGTCGGGTCCGGACTAAAAAGTGTCCGAACTTATAGGGCGTTAAAATCGTATACAGAGCGTCATTCACGCTCTAGTCTTCGTTTGTTTCTTCTGACAATTAGACAGTACTGCGATGACATTACAATTTAAATTCAACGTTTTAGCTTTTTCATATTCCTTTACATGTCAATACGTTTAAATAGGTTGACTTGGGACATTTTTTTCGTGGTTTTTGTATTAGACCCGTCGTCCATTTATTTGTAAGTCAATGATAACAAACCACTACTTTTAGCTGAATACCAAATGTACAAAATCCAGCCATTGCCAATCTATCGACACAAAATCAGCAGGCTTGCAGTTCTATTCATTTATATGATTGCACTTTGTCATTATATGTTCTCCAACAGTCTATCACATATCTTGCTACCTGTGCAATCACGATCGAGAGCTCACCTATAAATAATACTTTTCCAGTCTCTCTGGGAAATATCCAATTGGAAAATTTACAGTTTCGTAGATTTACAAAGTCAACGTTCCAAAATTATTACCACGTGCTTCTAGTGTTTGTAAATTTCGTTGCGTGTTTTCCATAATTACAATTACTATTCAGAACAATGTTCTCCTGGAAGCGGTATCATATTTACAATACAATACATGATTATGTAGAACGGGTAACAAGGAATATAATAACTCATTATAGCACGGCTTCCATTACAAATCCCAGTAAATGCTTTAGACAAAATTTTACAGAAGAGCCCAAAAACACACACAAATCATGGGTCGCCCTTAAACTTTAATGTAAAGAATTAATAGTACTAGGTAGCGTACTAATCAACGAAAATAATTGAAATCACAAAAATGATCACAATTTATATGTTACATATTTTATACCCGTACTAACTTTAAATACTTATATACGTAAGTACAGTGACTGTAGCAGCCAAAACACAATATAAGCATTTGCTAGATATTAAGTTTAGTTATTAAA
This sequence comes from Hyposmocoma kahamanoa, assembly GCF_003589595.1. Taxonomy (NCBI): domain Eukaryota; kingdom Metazoa; phylum Arthropoda; class Insecta; order Lepidoptera; family Cosmopterigidae; genus Hyposmocoma; species Hyposmocoma kahamanoa. Next base: position 794,280 of record NW_020653757.1, read on the forward strand.
TTAGAAAATTTGGAATAAAATTTGATTTTACAAGATTTTGCTCAGTAGGGCTAGCACCATAGGGCACGACTTGCGCGAGAGCGACATATGTCGCGGGATCTCTACGTGAGAATAGCAGTATCTCGCGCTTTATATCGCTCTCGCGCAAGACGCGCCATGTTGTGCTAGCCCTACCGGTGTCCAAGCGCAAAACCTAGTAAAATGTCAAAGGCTCCATGCGGGGACTTCACGCGTGTCTCGAGGGTTATGATAACTTCTTCGACGTGAAGGTTTCTTCACGATGTTTTCATTCACCGAAAAGTAAGGTAAATTTCAAGTTAAATATTCGCAAATAAATTTCGAAAAACTGAAATGTACGAGCCCAGATTCGTACCCACAGCCTCCGATCGAGAGACGACAGGTCAAACCATTAGGTTACCACGGCTTTTTTTTATCCATCAGTATAGTTTATAGAAAATAATACAGGGTAACGTAATAAAAACAAACTTACGATGTATTCGAAAGAAATTCCCTGCACTGTAAAATTCATAGTCCAATAAAAAGAGTTTCTGTCGGATATAAAACATTTCATCCTATGCAACACTTCAGATTTACGGGTACGAGTGTACGTGATCGTAAAAACGGGTATGGATAGAAAGTCATATATACCTTTATTTATATTTAAACTTGAAATCGGTTACGATGTCAAGGTCCACAGTAAAGAAGATTTAATTCAGTTCATAATCATAATCATAATCATTTATTCATTGCATCACATGGGTAATGTACAAAAGTAATTAGATTAGTGATCAGTCCAGCCATGTAACCCTGCTGGGCGCCGCAATTTACCTTAAATATAAATTTTTGATACAATTAAAAATAATAATAATAAAAATAATTAAAAAAAAATAAATAAAAATTTGAATAATTTAAAATATATACATTTAAAATAATTTCATAGTTTTAAGTCATGTAACATTATATAAATTTGTTCTAAATAAAATTGAAATTGAAAATAATAATCACTTAAATCATAATAGTAAATTTTAAAAATTGATAAAAAAAAAATTAAACAAAATACAATTAACATTTGGCACATACAATAATGTTTACCTATAGTATATTTTTGCTCTCGAAAAACTCTTGCAACGTGTAAAAACATTTTTCTAACAAATAAAGAGTTAGTTTTTTATTGAAGGAGTTATCGTTAACCTCGTCCCTGATTGTTTTGGGGATCTTATTATATATTTTTATACACATTATATGAGTGCCTGAACTGTGTATTTTCAATTTTGACGGTGGAAGGGGTATTCTGTGTCTTGGTCGTAGATTGACTGCTTGTTGCTCACTCGGGAAAAGGTGCCTATACTTTCTTAAAAATTTACTGCATTCCAAGATATAAATCGATGGCAGGGTAAGTATACATAACTTTTGGAAATGCGGCTTGCAACTTTCTGTCGATTTAAGGTTTGCCAGTATCCTGATACATTTCTTTTGGTATATAAAAAGCTCATTTACGTCCGAACTGTTTCCCCACAATGTCACTCCATATCGGAGCCACGCATCAGCATAGGCGTAATATGCACATTTTGCGGTTTTGAGGTTGGTGATTTTCTTTAATTCCAAGAGGGCGTAAGTAAAGCTAGCCATCTTGGAGCATATTTTGTGTATATGTGTTTTCCAATTAATGTTAGCATCGATTTCTAACCCGAGTAGTTTGGATGTGTATATGCATTTCATGACCGTGCTGTTAAATGAGAAATTACAATTTAGGCTGCGTTTTTGGTGGGGATGAAATTGCATCACTTTAGTCTTATCAATATTTAATTCCAAATTATGAATCTTTAACCAGCTACTTACTTTATTAAGAATATTATTAAAACGGAAATTTAATGTATTTTCATCCATTAGAGGGAAAACAATAGAAATATCGTCTGCAAAAAGGATGCAATGTTCGCCAAGGATTTTGGGTAAATCATTTATGTAAATAATAAACAGTAAACAACCAAGCACACTACCTTGTGGAATGGATCCCGACATATGGACATTGTCTGATTTTATTGTTTGTATTAATTTTGTATGGGGGTTATGGAAGTCAATCTGGACATATTGTTCGCGGTCAGAGAGGTACGATTGGAACCATTCGTATGCCAATCCCCTAACACCTATACCATATAGTTTTGTTAGTAATATCTTATAAGACACCTTGTCATATGCCTTACTCATATCGAGTAGAATACCAATAGCATAGTGTTTATTATCAATTATATTAATTATTTCATTTATGTATCTGTAAAGTGCCAAAGTTGTAGATCTTTTTTTCCTGAAGCCATTTTGGTTGTCGCAAAATATGTTAAATTTTTCGCAGAAAGAATAAAGTCTTTTTGAGACAGCTGTTTCAAATATTTTTGCAAATGTAGGTAATAAGGCTATAGGTCTGTATTGAGCTGGGCTATCTGTAGCACCTTTTTTATGGATAGGTTTGATTCTCGATATTTTTAATGAGTGTGGTACGGTGCCTTCGTTAAACGATTGGTTAATCAAAAGTGTAAGGGGGGCAGCTAGCTCATCGGCGCACTTTCGTATGAGGGATGGTGGAAGCTCATCGTGTCCACATGTCTTTTTATTTTTAAGATTACTAATGATTTTATGCAACTCATGTTCGCAAACAGGAGTCAAATAAAATGAGTTTATTGGGCGATCGATAACAGGCTCGCCATGTGCATGGCTAACTTTACCACCTATGGAAGAAAAATATTCATTGAAAATATTTGCCACTGTTTTAGATTCTTCTACCTGCTTATTATTAAAATTTAGAGTTATATTTTTGTATGTGTGTTTTGGTAATTTATTCGTGTTTTCCTTTATTACTTGCCACATAGTCTTAACTATATTGTTCGATTTCTTTATTCTTTGTATGTGTTGAATTTTTTTAGATTTATTTACTGCGCGTTTTAATATTTTTTCATATTTTTTGTAGTATTTATTTAGTGTTATGTTATCGGTTTGAGAAATTAGAATCCTTAATAGACGCTTATGTTTACACGATTTTTTTAAACCTGTTGTGAGCCAGGTTTTGTTTTTAGAAGAACGAGTTTTTGTCTTTCTGGAGGGTATGACTTTATTTAGTAGTTCGATAAGAGTGTTCAAAAAATTGTTGTAGTTAACGTTAACATTTTTATCTGGTGAGATAATTGCATTCCACTTAATTTGTTTTAGTTGTGACTGAAATGTATTTAGGTTGCGCGAATTAAATGACCTTCTTTCCGTATACCACGGTTTTTGCTCTATAATGGGTGAAGGTAACAAAATTAAAACGCCTCTATGATCGGACAAGCCGTATTCGTTTACGGCAATGTTGGTTCCTTTGTCATTAAAATTGGTAAAAATTAAATCCAAACAAGTTTCTGAGGTAGACGTAACGCGGGTAGGTTTATTTATGTGTTGTTTAAAGTGGTAGCTTTTCATAAGGTTTAATACTGTACGAGTTAGTTTAGTGTGGTCTAGAGCATTGATATTGAAATCACCTCCTATAACAATATTTTTTCGACTTTCTGATATTACCAGTTGTTGCAAGAGCTTTTCCAAAGAGTTATAAAAAATGTTAAACTCTCTATTTTTCTTAGGCCAATAAATCACAATTAAGAGTGTATTTAACTTCTGTATGTCACTTGCACAAATCTCAAAGACACGTTCTACACTCAAATTCGCTATGTCTTTCCGCTCATTAAAATCTATGTTATCTTTTAAAAATATAACTGACACCTCCTCCTTCGGAGTTATGTCTGCAGAAATTTGATGCTAGATTGAAACCGTTCAGTTTTAACAAATCTATTTTCTTTGTGGTTATCCATGTCTCAGTGAAACAGAGAGCCTGTAATTCCAATTCTTCAGTGAGTGATTCAATAAGATGAGTTTTTCCTTTTAAACTTTGTATGTTTTGATATAAAATATTAAAATTATTTTCGAAAAAATGCCTTTTTCTTTGTAGGAATAGTCCTTGTTGTGACAGCTTCGGCAACGTCAAGCGAATCGGATGTATTATTTTGCGAGTAGTGTTGTGATGACGTATTTATGCATAACTCAGTGCATTCTTTGCCATCTACTAATAATATATTATTTTTAATTACTGCGTGATGACCTTCTTTACGAGCTATACGAAGTTTATCTGTTAATTGTTTTCTTTTTTTCAGTGCTTCCGGATTCAGAAATTCCGAAATGGCTAAGCCGGTATTTTTGAATAAATATTTATTTTCCAATATGAATTTTGTGACTCTTTTACTTAATAACTCTATGACTATTGGTCTATTTGGACCTTTTCTACCAATCCTTATGAGATCGTCAATATAAGTCACGAGGTTCACATTCATTACGTCCTGGAAAACATTTACAACGCGTTCGTACAGTTCATGTTCAGTTTCCCAGTAGTTATATACAAGTCCGTGCAGCACTATTTTTTTACAGCTGGTTTTATGCTCTTCCAAGTTTTTACCAGATAGAGAGTCTTTTGTCTGAATCATATAATTTTGTAATTCTTGAATTTCAGTTTGTAGTTTTTTGTTTTCTATTTCTAATATGTGAATAGTGTTATTTATTTCCTGTATATCAACTTTTTGCTTAGTAAGTTCTGATTGTGAAGTAGTAGTTTTTTCTAACATTTCAATTTTAAGGTCAGATATAGCTTTGTTTACTTCTAAGAGTACTATTGATTGTAATTCTGAGATCAGTGATTGTTTATTTTCTTTCAGTTTCCTATCCAAAAGCTTTTCAAAATGCTCTATATCAATTAAGTTTGTCTGTTTCGACGCCTCTTTTACAATTTCGCAATTTAAATTGGGGTCGCTTTCATTTTGTATTGTATCTCCAAATAAGTTGGAGTTGTCTGAGATTGATGAGTCATTAAAGGCAAAGTTCTGTTTTTTCCTCGTTGTAATGTTGTTATTTTGTATAGGAGTCAGGTTGGTATATTCATTCTCCAATGGGCGGATAGGTGTGTTTGAATTGTCTTTTTTTGGAACTTTGCACCGGCATGTTTGGCATATCCAGGATTGTTTATGTTCAGGGGTCATAGTGTTGTAAAACCGCTGGGTTGAGACGTTGGCACATTCCAAATCATATTGGTGTTTGCACGATGTGCAGGTTAAGAAACATCTGTCGGTTATTTTCTTGAGACATCCTGAGCAAGTGAAAGCCATTTTTTATTTTAAAATGTATTTTATTGATTTTGATTTTTGCGCCCTCTTTTGGCTAATCGTACTAGGTGGCTAGTTCTATTTCTCTACGCTAGATGGCGCTTTCCAAGTACTCAACGCAAGATGATGGTTTACAACTACTCTACGCTAGATGGCGTTTTGTATCCATACAAAGATTTCTGATTGGCCAAGAGCAATGGCTTAAATACGTTTCTAATGATTCAAAATTTCAACTGACTAAAATTGTTGTTTTTGAGTGTTTTTTTATCGTACTTGCCTCAAATCTTTACGGAGTTCGGCTAGAAAGTGAACTTGGCACTCTGATCTGTCCACAAAATAGTATTTCTATACAAACTCCACTGGAGTTTACAATTTATTACGCAAATATCACATACTAATTTTTAACACAGCTAAGTCTCTCAATTTCGATTATTTTTTTAAGATAACACTACCAATAGGTTATTGGACACTTATGTTCACAATGAAAGTGTTTTTACACTAATTTATTCACTTTATCTAATTTTAAAAATTTTTAGTACGGGAGAACAATTTTACGAGGTCGCGAGCACAACAAAAAAAAAAAAGAAAAAAAAAAAACATTTGTTGTTGCAACAAAACAACAGTTTGCATAGGGTACCGCTTTACACAGTACCAGATATCAAACGACGCGACGAAGAAGTCGTGAGCCTGATGGTAAAGGAGACGCTGTCCATAACAGATGCAGTGGCACTCAGAGCTATAGTGTACGTCACTTTGAGACTTAAATTGACAAGCCCCATGTCCTTGCATGAAATTACTGCCACATGGGACTTGTAAGTATGGGAGCGTTCAACGTTAAAATAATGGATATTTCTAGTTTTATTTAAAAAAGTTATTGATGTCATTTCACTCATTGGGTAATCACCGTACTTTCGACAACAGTTAAGGTTTTTGATATCTCTAATACTTACGTAATAATCGCGTGGGCACACTTAATGATTACACCCGGTATATACAAAGTTTTAAAAGCCGAGACAACCACAAATGTGATGTGTTTGGTTCCGCATAACAGTAAAAGTGTTGAATAAGTCACTTTGGAAAAAATATGTAGTGAAATCGAGGATACACACTGAGTAGTATATGTTGTGAAAACACGATTCCTAAATACACAATCTTACCTCGAAATTTTACAAGAAAACTGCTGTATTCGATAGGTACTTCACATATACCAATAAGTTTTTAATATCAATTGAACTAAATAGAGCACGTATAGGATACGATATAGAATTTTCAAATGGATTTAATTCCGTTTGTAAAAAAATAAATTCTGAAATAAAGCCAGTGTCCCGCGCAATGGAACAGATTCAGTAAGGTAGAGTCGTAATGAATACGAGTTTTTCGAATATAGAGTAAATAAAGCTCCATTCGCGTATCCATAACGTCTATTCCTATTAGTTATTTAGCAAATCGCAACAAACTCCAGTGTAATTTCCTCACTGTTCTGTCAGGATGACGGATGATGAACGATGATCCGGCAAAAAATTACAAGCCCCACACTTCTGCCACATTATGAACTATGTTTCGTTTGCTTATACAAAATGGCGTCTGTTCTTTTTAAACAATAAGAAAGTAAAAATTTGATGAATGGTAACACTTAGCAACTGACGTTATTTTATTACAACATGTATGGACAATAACAGATTTAAAAGCTTTTTAACCGCCTTCAAAAAAAGGAGGAGGTTCTCAATTCGACTATGTATTTTTTGTATGTATGTTACGGGGTAACTCGTCGTTAAGCATTTGTGAATCGATTTTGATGATTCTGTTTTGTTGGAAAGTGGAGTACCTCGGTAGTGGTCACATTTAAGTTCGAAGAAAATATTCCACCTCTAAGGGTGGCAAACTATGTCTTAAATCCTATTTTGCGCACTTTCCGGTAACCGATTTCAATAAAACTTGGCAAAAATGGATGTAACTCCCCACAAATTTTTGAGGTCGGTTTTTTAGTAGGTACTCTATAGTGAGATTACCTATTACAAAACAATAATACCGCCACGATTAAAATAAGGGAAGATTGTATCTTATTCAGACGACATCGGTGGCCTAACCAATGATCAATAGACGACCAATGCATATTTTTATTTTTGTTCTTTATTTATTTATTTATTTATATATATATATTATAATTTTTCACTATTTATTGTTATTATGTGTGCAGTTCATCCTTATCTATACTTTATCTACACTTCATGTATTTTGAAATGAAATATTTTATGTGGATTTGGTACCATTATGACAATGTAATCATAGCTTTATGTTTAAATTGTATACTTTAGTCATTTTACTGGAGCTTGTCGAGACACGTCAGAATTATTATATTATTAATATTACAGAATTAAATGTAGCGCTTCACCAAAAAGGTAAAGTCTGAAAAACAGCTCAAGTTGAGACTCTTGCCTTTTTATCTACATGTGTAACTTCAGATTATGTTATATAAGGCTACATTATTATTTAATGTAGATAAATAAAGCTCTTATTATTATTATTATTAATAAATAATCGCTAGAGTTCTTACCCAGTCTTCTCAAGGGAATCTACCTCATGGGTGAGTGGTCGTGTTAAATCAATAAGACGATTTAAAATATAATTTGTTTACCTATGAAATAAAGATTATTTGCCTTTGACAACAATTTGCACTGTGGGCCCTGGACGAGGGGGTCTTTGCGCATAGTACAGGGTGGACTAGTTTCAAATCTGTTTATTTTACAATAAGTAACAATAAATAAATATTAGACAACATCAAATACGTTGCTCCAATCCGAAAGTAAGTAACTAAAGCAATTGTGTTATGGAAATTGGAAACAACGACGGTAGCACAAATACCTAGACCCGAGACATTACAGAAAACACGGTCGAGAATTGAACCCGGGACCTGAGACAGCGACACTTTGAAAACCGGTATGCAAGCCACTCGACCACAGAGGTCAAAATTAGTCATTAACTAATTGTCATCTGTATAAAAATTCAGCAATTTTTTTTTACATTTAATCATGGGTATATGCGTGTTTGCTTTTTACAACATTTTACTTCGAGTTTTATTATCCATGGAAGAATTTAAAAAAAAAACCGCCATTTGCCAAAGCCATAAAATTGTTGTGTTGTAAACCATATTCATATTGTATATATTTCCTCGCCAATGTGATGAAAAACATTGTATTTACCCATCACAGATGGTAAAAAAATATAAAACTTGAGTTAATGAGGCCCTCAGCCACAGATTACTTAAAAGTAACTACGTAACAGATACATTGCTCTCAAACAAAATGCAAAATAGTAACACTATAATAGTCTACTGAATATGACTAATGATACCAGGCGCTTACAACGAGGAAAAAGGAACCTAAGCACGCCCGCAGAGAAGTGAAAGTAACTTTGCCCGCCGTGTGCAATCGTGCGAAGCCGAATGCTCGTAAATGAAAAATTTGTATGAGCGCATGTGCCGACGTCGGTACACTCAGCGGTAGGCACTTATCACGTAACGTTGAGCGAGTCACGGAGCCTCGGGCTTTTAATAGACCCTCTCGTTAGTAATATCTCATTTACCGTCCTTAATAAACAATGTACTATTGATGACTAACCGTTTGGGGTTAAATGACGTAAGATATTCAAGTCACGTTACATTAAGCTCAAAGCAATTTTTTGTACCTTTTTTAAGCTTCATACCTTATATTGTACTAATGCAATTTCCCGTTTTTATACGCTGTTTGTATTTCATATTGTGTTACAATTAAGTTAGTCCTATTTTGGTTTTTTCATTTGTTGTTTTTAAACCCCAACCAACCATCGCTGTAGGTACAGAAAGGGCCGTGACTCGATGGGCGGCTTCACTGCCGGAGGAAATGTCCTTTCATAAAATTAAAGGGTTGGACCAAAACTGCTTATTTGCGAGAGAGGCATAAACCTACGCTTTAAGAGAAAAATATTAATTAATATGAGCCGTACACTGTGATACTACGTAAACATAATTCCGATTATTTTAAACAAAAGAAAATATGAACATTTTAACAACTAAATAGGGCGGTTTTTAAGGGAAGAACACCAGGCTTCTAAAGTACACTGTAAAATTGATTGTTGACAGTTGGTTCAGCTGTAACAAGCACAGTCCAGTCGTGTATGGAGTAGCTTTAAATCACAAAGATCTGAGGAACACTGCCAATGCCAAAAAAATATTTCATTAAGAAAGAAAACATCCGTAATATTAACGTTCGAGCTAAGTCCAAACTCATGGTACCATGATTTCGCTTAACTAAGGTAAACGACTCTTTTATGGGTAACTGAAGACGTTTTTACAATAACATTGCGTAGCATATATTAAGATTATCATTTCCTAAGTTTAAAAACTACATTAAAAATATTTTAATTGTAAAGTCATATTAAAAAATTGAATAATTAGATAAAGATATTTGGACAAACGACACCGTTCTAGGTTTCACAGAAATTTGATTTCAAAGTATATTCCATAGCATTTTATTTATTTGAAAAGAGCAATCCCTAGAGTTTATTGTTCGTTCTTCTCAGTGAAGTCAACGTAGTGAACGAACAGTAGCTTAAATGTGACGTTTTCAAGAGTTTTATTTTACCTACGGAATAAATGATTGACCTTCTAATGCGTCCGTCACTCTGAGGTATAAGTTGACAAGTCCCATGTGTGTGTAATTTCACCGGGTCGGCAGGATCCCTCGGCATCTCTACATGCAAGCTCATACTGACGACATCCTTGAGCATACAGTAGCACCCTTAGGCATGCCGTAGCATTCTCTCTCCACAGATCTCTGCCTCCCCTCACTCCGCATACCCGCACAGTCGTACTCAGCGTCCCGAAGCTTGCTGAAGCATCCCCAAGGCATTCCGAAGGCGGCCGGCTTGGTATTCCTAAGCATGTCGTAGATTCGTTATTGTAGCTCCGACGGTTATTATTGAAATTTTAACTATAATGCCATAACCTTAACATATATTACCATTCGTCACCTAAAAATTCTCTGACGAGCCTGTCAGAGAGCGCCGCGCCGGGGCTTACCGAGGTAAAGTGGCTGTACTTCCCAGGACAAATTCTTTCACAGGGAGTCCTACTGCTACTACTAACACATTCATAAATGCACGATTTGAAAAAATAAAATTCAAACGCTTAATATAAGTTAATTACCTACGTCCATTCTATCATCAAACAAAGCAAAACGACACACCCGCATTCTACGGTACCTACATCATATTTCTTTTTGTTTTGCATCCTGAAATGGAGGCAAATGAAATAGTAAAAAACATAATTAAGTTAAATTTAATTTAAATATATTTATTTTTAATGAAATTAAGGCGTTTATTATAATTAAATCGAGCACGTTTATCGTCCTACCGTGTCTGATAAAATTGCCTTTTCATATATTATTATTTTTATTAATAAAGAATATATAATTTAAGTGAAAAGATATACTTGTAAAAATTAAATTTCAAAAAAAATAGTAAATAATAGACAGTTAAAGAGTCGATGATCACCTAAAGCTGACAACTTCACCTGCACCCGTAACATCCTGCAGTTACGAGTTTCTGTTGGTATAGCCCTTTCTACAACTAATTTCCTTGACCACTGACTGGCAGCCTTGGCGGTATAAGGCCCTATGTTCTGCGATCTCCAGCCAACACGTCCGGTATGGATATTATGCCACAAAGCAAAATGGCGCACATTGGGCAAGAGATCTTCTTATAGTATCGATGGCATACACTATAATGCTCGTAATCATGGTGTAAGGATTTACAAATTGGGTTAAGGCACATGCTGACTGTTACCCAAGGCGGGCCAAACGTACAAAAAACTAATGGTATGTCGTGCGGGAAGGCTCCTTTCGTGCACCCCAGAGACGTGATAGAATTGTCCTTTTGAATTACCCATTTAAAATTGCGTAACCTTTTCCAACACTCTAATAATAATGTGTCAAACAATCACAGCAAATAGTTGGTCGCAAACTAGGGAATAAAAATAACTCCGGGCACAACGAAGACCGCAACCAATTTAGAAATGTTTGTTGACCAAACCCGAGACCTTTTCATTTAGCGCCTAAAATGCCAATAGGTTGGACCTAAAACGTCGTCAGTCGGTTTGTAATTGTGGTTCTAAATGTTTGTAGAAATATTCAGCAATTGCAAAGTAATGTTTGACTGCATAATGAACCAAATTTTGTATTATCATTTTGATACACTCGCTCGCACGAATGAGAATTTGTGGAAGCTACTTTTTTTATAAAATGGATGTCAAACACCTCACTTGTTGAAGAATAACAATGAGACTGACGATGGACCATGCACACGTAATTAATGCCTACTCACTTTCGCCTTGAAAAATGATAAAAAAATTCCAGTTGTTGCCAGTGGTGATTTCTACTGGCGACAAATGGGGAAAAAAATCCTATATGCTACCAAGTGTCCCATTTGTCGCCACTGGAAATCGCTACTGGTAACAACTGAGACTTTTGTATCCCGTTTGTCGCCACCTGGTAACACATGGTTTTTTTTTCCCCATCTGTCGCCAGTGGGAACAAAGCCAGCGGTGACAACTGGGAATAAGCGTCAAGTTGTACCGTTCAGGAAACAAGTCGCCACAAAACAGTAACGTGAGCATTACTGCATTCCGGTTTTAAGGGTGCTGGTGAAATTACCGGCACATGACACTTGTTAACTTTTGTCTCAGGATTTCGGGCGCATTGGCAGTGCCCCTCAAATCTTTGCGATATAAAATTCTGAGCGGTAATGCAACTGTAATGGACAGGCGTGTCGCTTACCATCAGGAGAACGATTTGTTCGACCCGTCACTTGATATCATAAAACAAATTCATGGTACTGTAAATGAATCCTTATAATAAAAGCAGATTCGTCCACATCTGACGTCATTCAGAAGGAGCTTCCACTTCGCCGCCTCTAAATATTGGAATGACCTTCCACCACCGGTGATGACGGCGGAGTCTTTTTATACTTTCAAACGAAAGTGCAAGAAATGGCTTACTTTGCAACAGAAGCCGTCATGTTCCTGGTCGGTTGTGGAATAGTAATCCGTACAGTCTGATAACAGTCATATGTACCCTTTGTCGTCCTGATTAGATTTGTTTGTTTTTTCTTGATGGATGTATTATTATCACTGGGTGTGTATTGGAAGATATCACAACAAATAATCTATTTTCATTTTGGATGATAATATTTGGTACAATTATTAATACAAAGATCGAACACTCAGAAAAAATTCCTTCCATCCGGCCGGATTCGAACCGACGTCTTCTAGCTTACCGTGCCAGACGCTATACCAACTAAACCACGGAACGAACCAGCGGAACTCACGAATTTTTCTGTGCTTGCGTCGTGTCTTTGTATTTGGTTTTTCGACGACTTTTTAGTCGTAGCACCATCTATGAGAAATCTATGAAAGATTTATCACCCAGTTAGTACCTTTGCAGCTACCAGTCCTGGCGAGACATGTCGCTATTCATTGTATTTTAAATTTTTATTGAATTGATATTCAATTATTTTTTGTGAAATTTCTCCACTAGTTTGTTATAATTATTAATACAAAGATCGATCACTCAGAAAAAATTTATTGGACTGGTACCCATAGTAAGTCGAACCAACTAGGAAATGTTATATCTGAAGTGTTTATGTAAAATGACCATTATACCATCGGTATATTAGACTGAAAGTTGTTATATCAAACGTCTATTATATACCCAGTGACCTGTGTATCATGCAAGAATGTGTCAAACGTCAGGATACTGTAAATTAATTATATTAATTGAGCGTTACATCGAGTAAAAACATGTAATTTTTTAGGAAATGAAACTATTTTTCCGGATTTAAATCGCGTATATTTGTTTTTTCAAACAAACCGACGTTTTTTGAAAAAACAAATATACGCGATTTAAATCCGGAAAAATAGTTTCATTTCCTATGTGTAACAATCGCGAAAACCTAAGAACTCGATATGTAATTTTTTGTTATATATTACGAACCGCACCCATTATCAGTCGTAACCAGTAAATAAATAGTTGGATTTAAGGTAGATTAACGATGTTTGTTTTGTTGTAGTCCTTTTGTTCAAAATTATGTTCCGACAACTGAAAAACAGCTCTATGCTGGAGGCTACGTCCTTTTCATCACTCATAGCTCATAATCTTTTAGTACATAATATAGTGTGATTGTATGTATAAGTGTCCGTGTGTTTGATGAATAAAATCCAATTTAATTTTATGTAATAAACACAACAACATCCCATATGTAAGTAAGTAACTATGTACCGGAAAACATGCGCTTTTTCGGGAACCACGGTGCTGAATTTCAATTATATGTATTAAAAATATCACGTTGCTAGAGGAAATTAAAAGTATTTTTACGATTCCTTTATCGAATATGTAATTACGCTTATTTCCAGTAATAAATTATTTTATAGTATATTAACCGTGCATTTGTGAGAAATACTAACACATAGTTTTTATATTTTGTAGGACAAACATGTATTTAAGTGTAACGTTATGTGCTATAGTAATTTATTTACCTAGTAAAGTAAAATCAGGTATGTATTTCGATTGTATATAGTTTAGTTGTTTTAACGGTCTTGGTGGACCAGCTGGGTGAGGAGAGTTCCATTTCCGTTAAGATCAATTTGTGAAACGAAATTGTCAAATTAGTAGATACTCTGGGTAGCCTCGAAGTTAGTTTTGTTGCGCTGATATTTATAGTCCATACAACCATTTATTTTACTTTTGACAGCTCGATTACTGATCAATTAGTGATGTCTTATATAACGATGGTTTCTAAAGTAAAAAAAGTTTTAATCGATTTAACAAATTCGAAATTAAATTATGTGATCTCAGCCGAATGGTAAACCATTAGAATTCATTATAATTATTTCAAATTTACTTGTTTTCATTATAATGTACCAAAATATATACAACGGAGAAATCAACTTGAATAATCTTCGTTACATAAACTGTCGGCTTGATAAATAGCGGAATCTGAGCTAAAAGAGCTCGTGTCGCTTCACTATAAAGAAAGAGTCCATGAAGTACTGATTTTTTTATCTATGGTTGCTTGTCAATAATTATAGAACACGCTTTTTGTTGAAGACAAACTTACTGTAAACTTCTTGCTCGAATATGTTATTAAAGTAATATACTATCTGTAAGAGTAACTTAACTAATTAAAATGCTAACTACAAACATTATTGCGTTTACCACATTTTACACCACATTTTTATCTTCGTCGACGTTAAAACGACGTTATGTCAAAAGTATAATAAATGGTAGGACGGAGTATAATAACACGGAATGTTCTAGTGTAAGATCAGGTAATTAGTGTGGTTATCTGGAACATGATACTTTCCTCGGGATAATTCGTGATGGTATTATTTATGTTAAGAAAAATATTTATTGTTTTATGAAAAATAGTGACAGATATAACATTAACACGAGGAATAAAAATTAACATGTTATTCTTGACAGTCGTCTTCTAAAGACACAAATTCATTTAATATATGCTTCTATAATAAGATTCCAATTGATATTCAAAATTTGCCATTTACAAGGTTTAATACTATTGTGAAACAAACTTTAGACTAAAAGTTATTACACAACTTCTGCGTGCTTGGATGACAAAAATCCGTGGTAGTGACCCGAACAGCTCCTGCAGGTAGTTTCGATCTAAGATGTTTAAATTAAATATTGTAATCCCATGCATATTAAAATTACAGGCGCATAGGTCTTTTCAATTTATGTCTCAGGGTGATGGACGCAGAAGCAGTGCAATTCAGATCTTTGCGAGTTAAAGCTCTGCGTGGCACTGGAACTGTTATGGACAGGCGTGTCGTTTATCATCAGGCGCACGACTTGTTCGTCCCATCACAGTATAATAAAAAAAGCCCCTTCAAATTTAAATGGTTGGCGGCAGAAATAGGTAAGATGGCAGTACTTTCCTGAACGAACTCTTTCACAAGGATCTCTACTTTCAGAAACCGTTCTCCATTCAGAAGAGTTAAATTAAGAACCAACGCGTACATGTTTTTTTTTTATTTCAGTACCTCCAGACATATGTTTTCAAAAATTCAGATCGGATGACTGCGGACAAGCTCCACAACCAGTTATGTACTACTGGAAACCAGGATCGCGATGCGAAGTTGGTTTCTGGCGAGGCTGTGTTCCTAATGTAAACATGTTCAAAGATGAACATGAATGCGTATCTACATGTATCTTCGCACGAAGAGCAAGGCCTATTGACTACCATTCATATAATGCACTAGAGTATGAAGAAAGTGATGATGAAAGTATCACTACGGTAAGTGTGAATGTTAAGTTACAGATCAATGAATGCTAGCTACAGCATTTTTTGCTGTAGCTAGCATAAGGCTTAAGTTCACTAAATGAATCCTAATGTGCCTGCAGACTAAAAGTAATTCCAATGGAACTACCCATGGAGATTTAACAACAGAAGACCAGAGCAACTCTACTCATAACAGCGATAGCACCCACGACCATACTGACAAAACCGGAGGAAGCCACCCTGCTCCAACTGGTGGTGGAAATGATACGACTAGTGCAGGTTAAACAAAGTATGGTTAATAAAATCGTGAAAATTCATTATCTTTTTTATACTATAGATACCAAAACTAACACTATGTTTTTAATATACGAACAATGCTCTTAAAAACCATAGTTGTTGATAGATTTAAGAGTAATTAACAAACGAATTGACATTTTTCTTTGTTTTATATTTTTGAAAGTATTTGATGATAGAAAGATACATTTCAATATCATTAAGCAAAGGCATTGTAAAAATTTAGAACTTTATTAAAAAAATTATTCACATGACCCTACAAATTCGTCAAATTTAAATCTTAAAATTTATGATACCACATTATCGCCGTCGTAAACGTATCGTAGCCATTACACTAACGTGTGATTAAGCTCAAACTTTTATACCAGTCATAAAACGCATCTATTTCGATGTAGCGAGTAGAGTCATGAGAAGCGTAAATGGTGCCATCGTAGGAAATGCATGTATTGGTTTGTTAGCAAAAATTCATTTCCAAAACAAAAGAAGACCAAAAACAAACAACATTTACAAGAAAAATCTTCAGTAGTCGTGTCCAAAACGTTCAGTAGAAGTGGGGACTCTCTGTGAAAGAGTTCATCCGTGAAAGTATTGTCAATGTATCGATTTCAGCCGCCAAGCAGTTATGTGATGCGTGTTAATGTGTTCCGGTTTCGAAGGGTTCTGATAAAATTACAATCATGTGGGGTCTTGTTAACTTATGTCTCAGGGTGACGGGCGCAATGACATTGACAGTGCCCCTCAGTCCTTGGCAATTTAAAGAGTTGAGTGGCACTGCAACTGTTACGGGTAGGCGTGTCGTTCAAGCACACGATTTAATCCTCTCGTTACTTAACATCATATTAAAATAACAGAATAAGTGAAGTCATTACGTGAAGAAGAGGTTACTATAAGAAAATTTCCCGACCGCCAAAAGACTTAATAAGATTTTCTGAAGTGTCTGTGAAACAATCTTTTTATCGCATCAGGACCATATTGATTTTGAATAGAGTCGATATCATGATTGCCTTATCTGTCGCCGCGTTGAGGGCTTCCCTCGTCATTTACACACGAGATGTGGTTTAGACACGGTGCCACAAGAGTGGCTAAACTTTTCTACATTTTAACTTTATGGTTCACTCATCTGATAAAACAGCGTTACTTTCAGGAACCTATTATGTATAGTCAACACTTCTCATACGACTCGCCACTCTGTACGCAACAGTATGTTTTATTCAGAGACTAAACTTTCTATCTTTATTCTCTCTATAAACGCCCGCCGTTCAGTATCTTTTATTCGTATCCTATTTTAAACAGTATATTCGACTGTGGTGCTACCCCTCATACATACACGGCTCTATAGTATATATTCTTCTGATATCTCAGAAAGGCACACTTCTATTGAGATCTTATATGTATACTGTTAGCTATTGTTACAAGACATTCGCGATGTGATGTTTTGGATTCTGTAACAATTTCGTAGATCAGATTAGAACCAACAGTTATTTACCAAGTTTCTGGCGCTTACAATGTTAACCGCTGAATTAGTGAAGTCGTCAAATAGCAACTATGACCCACGCGAAAAGTGTCAATATTGACCAAGATAATCACTTATGACCTAACAAACATTTTACACGTACTTGAAATCTCATTCCAGAGCAATAAAGATCAAATTGCTCCTATCATATGACTCGTAAATGTCAAGAAAGAAGTATGACAAATTTAATAAATTCTCCAACATTTTATTGCTCACGTAAACTTTGCGTTTTTAAACAGGATTCATTTCTATATTTTGTTGGGTGTCACATGTTGATCATCAGATGCGATTAGACATTTCTTCTTCAACCGTTAGTCAACCATTGATGAGTGAAGGCTTCTGTGCGTACCATATCGTTTTGTTTACACACGTGTCTAATTTATCTCCATTTCTTGTCATCGGCTATATTTATCATGTGTAATGTATTTCAAATTAATCTTATTCCGAAAAAATGTGTCTTAGAGCAATGTGTCGATTGATGTTATTTATAGTAAGCTTTATATTATGTTTTGTACCAGTACTTACTGAACTTAGCCGTTTATAATATTTCTCTCTCTTTGAGTCTTGTTGCCTGATTATTACATTTGCTGCCACGGCCTTGAGTGGACTATAAGAGATCTTAGATCTTTTGTTTTTGTTTGGTGCAATAAAGAATACATGTATGTGTTGAACCGAAATCATTCATATATAGAGCAACATAAGGTATGTTTTGAAATCTACCAACTTTAATAAGAACTAGGTCAAATCCAAAGCACTTTTAGATAAAGCCTTCATAACATAAATATCCGATATAAATGACGAAGCAATCTTATCAGAGCCTGAATTTAATTAAATCGTAGTTTAGTAGCGCGCTTTGTTTCGCGAACTTGCCCATTCGCTGCGTTTCCTTCGAAGTTTTGAAGCAGCAAGTTATGAAAGAGTTGTTTCACGCAGCACAAGTACCCTTGAAAACCTCGGAATTACATGAAAAATCAGGTGGGTACTACCGTTATGAACCCGTGATCTTCTCTAAACAAAAGCTACGGCGTAGTGCACTTTCCTAACTCAATAACTCGAGTCCACCATGGACACGACACTATGTTTTTGTTGGATATAACATGGCGTATATTTGTTCTCTCAGACAAGAAGAACTCTAGTCCTCAAGTTTTCTCATGGCGTTTTTCTCAACCGACATTTATGTTGTATAACAAACCAAGTCTCTCTTACCAACAGTGCTGACGATATTCAAGGTTGTCAGCAACCGTTGCGCAAAAGGTGATCCGTCATTCTGATAAACTTAATCAACAAATGTTGTATTCGAAGACTTATCAATTAGCATATCAGTAACCTTAAATATGAAACGCTGCGGCATGCTACTTGAACCACGCAGTGAGGAACTTTCAAATTTCATTGTTGTTCAAGTTCTGCCGGCTTATTGGTATTCCACAGTAGAGATATAGATGTCTAATTAACATTTTGCAAATTCATAAAGGCAGATCTTTCAAGGAGTCTCAAAGAATAATAAATATAAATAAAGATCGACCGGAATTTAAAATCTACTAAAAAAAGGACATAAAAAACCTTCTGACTGATTCTGTCCTAACGAGCTTTCGACAAATTTGAGAACAAATTATTTTCCGTTCAGCAATTCACTATTCATTCAATCTGTGACACATATTCACTTACAAAACAGGTACACATAATACGACTGCCGTCAGACTGTACACCTCATGCTGTTACGTCATAAATGATAGATACGGTAATAAGCAAGGAGAATATGTTACTCTTCCAACGTAGATGAAGTGCAGAACTAGAAAAACAATTAAGTACTAAAATACGAATTTGAATTTGTGATCTTTCTATTAATACCTACATTTATTATTATATTCCTTTTTATTTTTTTCATGGTCACCCTTTTTAGATTAAGAAAAACATGCCGAGAAATATTTGCGGAGAAGATTTACAAGTTCCTTTTACAATATAATCTCTTTTTCACATTTGCTCATGGAAATTCAAAGAGAAAAGACACGTGGATGTAATAAAATGCTGACAAATAGCTATTATTTATGTATACCGTGTAACTTGCTTCTTTGATACACGAGTTATAGCGCCATTATCAATATTTACGGCGCAATGGTTATCTTTTGTCATGTTCTTGCTTTTAACTCGTATTCCAGCCTAGTTGCATAGAACTATCAAGTATTTAGTGAACCATAGCCAGCCCTCTTCCATGATTCTCCTCAATACCTATTTCTGCTACTTTCCGGTTTAGTAAAAGTGTGTGTGAAACTACAGGTACATGTCTGTGTGACGGATGCATGGGCAGTGTTGCAACTGCAATTCAAATTCAAAATAATCTTTATTTCATAGGTAAACATTATTACACTTGTAATCGTCACAATGGTTAAACTCTACCGCTCATTCGTAAGGCAGATTCCCCTGAGAAGAATGAGCAAGAAACTCTAGGGGTTGTTCTTTGTAAATAACATTTGTACACATTCAACATTTACAATATTTTTTTTCTTTTGAAACATCAGAGATCGAGACTACCTCCATGAGCTAAACGGGTTACTACCACGGATTTCTGTCATCCAAGTACGCTGAAACGAAAACGCAAGTTTTTTCACATCAATCGAAAAGGCACCAAAAACACTCGTGTAGACACAATTTAAGTAACTTAAGTAAATTTAAGTGAAGTACTGCCACCTTACAAGCAGTAATATTTACTGCGGTCCGGTTTGGAAGAGTAAAGGTGCTGATGAAATTACAGGGACATGGGACTTGTCAGCTTGTGTCTCAGGGTGACGGGCGCAGTGGCAGTGCTCCTTAGATCTTTGCGATTTAAAGCTCTGAGTGGCACTGCAACTGCCATGGATAGGCGTAAAAAAAAGGGTTACCGTGCTTAATAGCATGAAAGAGGAATCTATAAAATGAGGTGTTTGGTAGTGATATTGGTACCAGACAATTCAATTGATCTTTTGTGTGCGGTACCGTAACTCCAAAAGCATGGAAATAATTTGATCAAAGTAAACTTGTTTCGATGTTCCTTACTTGGTTTCTGTGTTCACAAAGGAAGCCCCTGCCTTGTCGGTTTCGTCCACGAGGAAAGCGAGCAAGCGAAATCGTGGCGATTTAAAAGCGCTTGAAAAGCACAAGAATCGAAGTGTTATTTGCCCCGAAAGCCCAGAAACAAAAAAAAAATCTAAATCAAATTGTCTTAACTTGACATGCAATACAAGCCGTTTTATCTTACTGGTATGACTTATCGCCTCAAGCAGAGGCCGTGGGTTCGAATTCAAGCTCGCACATTTGAGTTTCTCGGAATTTAACAAAAGAAAACATCCAAGAAGGTTCAAACCCTCGGAAAACATGTGAAGTCCCCAACCAGCATTGGGTTAGCGTAGCGAACTATGACCTAAACCCTGTCCTGAGAGGAAACCCGTGTCCAGAGACGTATAAATGGGATGATGATGATGACGTGCTTGACTCAGGTACTGCGCGTTGCCTTGTTATTCTATTATTGCCCGTAATAAACGCTAGAGTTAAAACTGTAATAATCACAAACACAAAGAAAGCTGCATCTCCGGAATGCTTGTCAAATAGACACTGAAGGTTCTCGTCTCAATGTTAGGGCAGTGACCCATTTCTCTATTCCTTCCGGTCCAAGATGTTAATAAACTATAACACGTAATGCTAATAATTCACGAACACAAATTACAGCTTTCACATTTTACATTCACGAGGCAGCCGAACATAATTCTGGCAAGTTGCTGAGATTTATTAGTAAAACAAAACAGCACGTGGGCCGTACGTTTTAATGCGATGCGATTCACCTGGGACACGACTGTAAGGATTGATTCATGATGACTAAGTGTTGGAGTATGTGTTGGCTTACAGCAGTCGAAGGAAATTATTTATTGTTGAGCGCTGCAAGTTGTGTGATTCTCGACCACAGAACAATAAATACAGAAAAGTGGTTAGCGTCTAAAGCGTGCTAACATTAGGTATTGAAAGACCTACTTGAGCTCAATCACCCATTTTCGCTTTGTATGGTATGGTTGTGTAGAAAAACTCTCTAAAATCGCAGAAAAATGCACCAAAAACATTACACGTAAGTAGTACTTCATATCATGGGTAAGTAATATTTAAGTAAAATTTTCAATTTTCTGTATATCTAATTGATTCAGATGTTAATCGTTCGTCGTAGTTCAGCAATTGGCCGCAAGATGCCAGCACGTTGAATAAAATTTCAACATAAAATCAAAACGTTGTAAGTTGCAATAAAGGGAATGGAACTTTCAACGTCAAAAGGACTGGGTGAAGTTTAAATTATATTAACAATCCAGAATTTGTTACATCTTTTTAAATTAGAAACTATGGCCAATCATTATCAAGATTTCATAGTGTTTATCATTTGTTTGTGTGGGTTTTGGCGACAGCGGTTCCTATAGTAATCGAGGCTTACGGCATTACCATTGTTTTTTTCGTCCGTGTTCTCGATCATGCAAACATACATAGAATGAGTAAATCTTTTTATGGATGGGTGTCGTGCAAATCACTAATAAAAACATTCAAAAGGAGGTTAACACTGTCCTTTTTGCGTATCTTCTGCAACCGCCAACACGATTAACAATTCTTTCTTTATCGGAGCAATTAATATAAGTAGCAACTAAATTCTAAAATATCACGTTTTATTCTACGATTGCTACAAATTGGAAATTAAATCAGCAGCATATATTTTGTTTTCAACCAAATCAAAATTTTGATCACTTTATAATTTTTTCTGTCTTTTTATGAAAAAAAAACCGATAGCAAAAGTTTCTGGAATTATAACTATTTGCCAAGTTTTATTGAAATAGGTTACCAGTAAGTGCGCGAAACCGGATTCATCTCCTAGTTTGCCACCCTTAGCGGACGAATGTTTTTTTCAAATTTAAATGGGACCTATAGTGAGGTATCTTTCCAATAAGAATCATCAAACTCGGTGCACACTGCATTTGTGAATGCAATCGCGTAACACACATAAAAATACAGTCAAATTGACAAACCTCCTCCATTTTTTGAAGTCGGTTAAAAAGGTCCCACGACACACTGCCGATATAGATTTTAAAACATAGTTCCATAACTAAAATACTAATCTTTTTTATTTGTTCACGTATCATTTCAAAAATCTCATGACCACGGTATTTGCCAAATGGTTTATGCGATTGCCTTTTTAACTGTCACAAATATTATTACAGTAATCTTACTACTACGTTGGCTTGGAGCCAATTTTTTTCAAAGCACGTAATTTTTTCAGTCACTGAGTCACATTAGTGGTCTAACACAAAAGTGAAAGTGCTAAGAATGTTGTTCACATCTGTCAACAAGCATAATGACTAAAATAATGGATCAGAAAGAAAATCTTGACCACGCTTAATAAGAAGTAATAGCATCACGACCCGGACATTCTGAATCTCATTTTTCATCATCCTCAGAAAGAAAACGATTCTAAATATGAACCTTACCAGACTACCGATCCATGAATAGAGGATCAATCGTAAAGAGGTCTGTGCGACAATAAAGAAGAATATTTAGTATCCAACACAATTGACAAAAGACATGGCGATCCCAGTAAAGCTCTCTAATCCAATCAAGACCATTTGCCAAGTCTCGCCGGAAAACTTTTGAGATGTCCTGTAGAGCTAACTAAGTCTGTTCTTTCTTTAGGTTTGCCTTTCGACTCATCCGAAGAACAAAGTCCGATGTGATTATATAGCGAAAAGAGAACAAGTACGTTACGAGAATAATTTCGTTATTCAAACTAAGACAAAAAAAAGTGTTTTGAAAATTTATATATGTTATTTCGTTTCGGAAATATAAAAACGAACAACTGTCGATCTGACATCCACAGCGAAGAAAGACGAACAAAATGTACTATGTCCTGAAAACAACTAGTCTTGCACATAGATATTTGTTCCACGGATGAGTCGTTTTGAAACACGTAACACAATGACTGTAAATAAGCCTTTTCTTTTATATGACCACGTTTAAATTCAAAATTCAGTTAATTTTAATAGAAATTCCAGTCTTTTGCACCGCAGGTGTATCACCGGGCAACTTGACGAGGGCTGACACTAATTGAAATAAAACAATAACCTTATATGTCATATAATAATAAACGTTGTTACATTTTATTGTTGTGTATGTAACAAACAGCCAGATGTTTTTTCCTTCGGTCGTTGTGTTAATTGTTGCGTTAGTTGGTGTTGGTATTCTTTATAAACAAACCTCTGTTACCAGTAATGGTTGTACCTTTTCTAGAAGTAAATTTAGACCAAATAGTTTTACTAAATATTTACAAATAGCAGTATCCTGGTCATACATAGACTGGTAATGCACATGTGTATTTTTTCTACCCGAGAAATGCTGAAATTTTATTCAATTAAAGATAGTATTCAAGAATGTGAGGTCTTCAAAATTCTTTTGGTTGAAATGCTTAACAAATTATGTGTACTTTATCTCGCTCTTTAACTTCTCAGATTTGCACGCTTTCTCAGTCTGTAGATTGAATAAATAACTGTCTCCATTTGCTGCACAAAATCGCGAAATCACTTTGATCAAAATAACTTTTTGTCCCATAAACGTCCCACTTCTGGATCGGGTCAAACGTTTTTATTGCTATTAGGACGCTTTGAAGTTTAATTTTACTTTTAACGAGCTATTTTGTGGTAATCAAATGGTTTCCAAATATACATATTTACTTCTGTTAAGTATTTTAAGCGTCATGTTCTATTTTAAATGACGTAAAACAAAAGATTTCATAGGATAATACACTGTCTGGGACCAAAAATAACTAGATAAATAATGAAATGGAATACACTGCCAGCGTCTGTGTCCCGAAAATTGCAATTTGCGGCTATTCAAAGCTAGTGTGAACAGGCATTTACTAGACAAACTAGCGTAATTCACGTCGTCGTTTCACTTTGAGTGAGATTCTGGCCGAACATGTGTCTATTTTATATAAGTCATGATTCAAAATCAATATTTTTTATATATTTAGTTTGAAATTCACGTCGTGTGATTTCCCAAAACCCGCATTGGGTCAGCGTGGCGGACTATGGCCTGACCCTGACCTGAGAGGAGACCTGTGAACAGTTCTGAGACGTATAAATAGGATCGTGTGAGCGCTATATACTCAAAAACTCTCGCACCTAACATTATAGTATAAGTGAATCATATAGTACCAACCAATAAATATTATATCAATCCCAGTATCAAAATGATGATGATCACGATTTCTTCGATCGAAATTGGAGCATTTAGTATTAATCATCCTTTGAAATTTGAACAGCAATGTAACCTTCAGATGTTCCAAAATTTACAACAGCACATCAACCTTTACACTTGTTCGAATATTGGAACGTGCAATGGAATAAGACCTGTCACTGTGTGGCTTGATGTGCTGCCGTGTGTACAGAGTACGATTTAAATTGCCGCGGTACGGATTGGAAGCGAATTTTAGACTATATCAATTGTGTAATGTACAAACTAGGTACGAACCAAAAGACAGGTCGAGTGTCTTCCATAGAATTCTCGCAGTCTCGAAAATTCCCTTAGCTGCTGTTTCGTAACCTAGTTAGCACGTTACACAATTGACATAAAATTCATTGTGCTATATGCAATTTCGTTTTGAGCCTCAGGGTCGTATTCTAGAACTCTATTCAATGCTCAAGTCAGGATTGCACTTACACAACACAAGCACTGGAAACACGATCCTAATGGCAGGGACTTGAGTATGATTTCGAGTGCTTTAAACCATACTCAAATCCTGACTTGAGCATTGAGTAGAGTTCTAGAATACGACCCTAAGACCTCTATAGCGTCAATGACCGAGCTCAGAGCTAAGGGTCATTTCCATGAAGTCGTGGAGAGGTTCTGCAATAGCACATTAGGACATTGTACAAGATGCGGAGATATGACAACTGCAATCCGTTAAATTTCGCTGTTTCGTGGCTGCCAGTTGGGAGCTAAAACCGAAACTCCCTACCAAATAAAGCAATATACTGCATAAGAAGAAGTGCAGGCATTTGTAAATAAGTATTTATTGAGTGCAGTTTAAGAAAATCTATTCCTGATACACATTTGGACCTCACGTACGACCTAGAACGGTCTGAACTTTAGCTCCAAAGACAGCTTGCAGACGGAACTGGAACTTACAATACCTAGACAGAAACTAAGTCTAAAGATAGAATTCAATCCACTCAAGTTCCAGAGAACTTTATCTAAAACCGTCTAAACGTGTTTGAATTTTTTAGAAGACGAACTTTCAGCGGTACTTTGAAAGAGGCCGACGTGATACCACTGTATTGAGTTTTTAAATGGTCGACGATGTTGATAAATGTGACATCTCAAATTCAAATCCAATGTCATTTATTTCTTCGTGACACACAGTTTATACAGATGTTACAAGAATGCATCAATATGATACACCTTGAAGCATGCAAAATTTTTATAATTTTCACATAGACACTGACGCAATCGTTTGTAAACTATACTCGTGCAGGCGAATCGGTCACAAAAACCAAATAATAAAACATGCCTTGATTCCCTAAGGCAGATTTATTAATAGATATGGAATGCATATATCTCCTCGAGATACAGCTGAACACAAAGAAATTTGATAATTAATTTCTCGGTTTGTATATCGCGTATTAGAAAGCTTACCTTGTATTTTCATGTCGGACAACACATTCAAATAACTGTGCAATTGGATTGGAATTACTTTGACTTTAAGTAGTCACTCAAACGCTGGTTATCCTCATCATAATCTTCCTTGGCCAGCAGATTAGGCTCTGCTGCGTACGAAGTCCGTAGAACAGGCAACCTTCCGGTGTTGCTTTTTTTTTTAATTTTAGTTACTTCCATAGTATAATGTCCTACGGGATTCTCATATGGGGTAAAGCGGCAGATATTCAAACTATATTTGTATTGCAAAAACGAGCGATTCGTTTTGTGTACCGTTTAGGTTCTCTAAGAGAAAGGAGACTGTTATCATGACTGTGGCATCACAGTACATTTACTCAAATATTTTGTATGCCCGTAAAATATACATAATTTCGTTAAGAAAGACGATATCCATAATATTAACCTTAGTACTAAGTCCAAACTCATGGTACCACGATTTCATTGAACTAAGGTAAACGATTTATTTATGTGGAAACTGTATACGTTTTTACAATAAGATTCTGCAGCACACATTAAGACTACTATTTCCTAAATGATTATCACTAATATCAGGTTTGTTACCACGGTATGACTTCTTTTTATTTTCCCGATATTTCGGAACGGTTGCACGCTCCATGGTCACGGGTTGACTGACGGGTTGACCATGGAGCGTGCAACCGTTCCGAAATATCGGCAAATAAAAAGAAGTCATACCGTGGTAAGAAGCCTGATATTAGTGATAATCATTTAGTGAATAACCACGAAAGTCTTAAAATCTATATACTATTTCCTAAGTTTAAAACTTAATTAATTGAAAAATCATATTACAAAATTGTAGACTACGTGTTAGATAAAGATGTATGGAAAGACAACATGAGTCTAGATTCCACACAAATATGATTCAAAATGTATTCTATAAGCATTTAAGTTTATTTGGAAAGAGCAAGAGTTTCTTGCTCGTTCTGCTCAGGGAAGTCGGCACAGTGAACGAGCAGTAGCTTAAAAAATGACCTTTTCAAGTGTAAAAATTTTACCAATGGAATAAATTATTATTTGACTTTGACTTCACCCGTCGGACTGAGCACGGATCTCTTCTAAGGACATGGTTTAGATCCAACACACTGACCCAATGCGGAACCTCAACTGGCATGAAGGTTTCAGAACGATGTCCTCCTTCAGTTTCCGTTAGTCAAAGGTATTGCTACTACGCAGTAACAAATTAAAGTCGTGGTACACGCCGCCACTGGGACAAACACTTGAGCAATTAAGAAACACCGCTCAAAAATCCAAAAGTTCGTCTTAAACATCGATTACTTTTTAGAATACTTTGCTTCATTTAATAGTGATCCCTGTGTAGTAAATTACAAAGTCTCTCATCAGTATACCGTTTTGTAGAGGTAGGCGTGAGTTGTGCAATCAAAAGCCGGCCGAATACCTGACAGTGGATTCTAGCATAAAGGTTATTCTATTTCCGTCTTAGCGAGATTTATGCATCGTGATTTTAGAATCGCTCTTGCTTCTAACGAGCAATACGTTTTTATTGCTAGTGACGTCTATCGAAGCGATGTCTATTACAGAAAAGATAAACGCCTTAATTAAGTACGGAAAGTATATATTTTATATTATATGTATTTTGCTTCATCCTACCCATTGCGTATATCTGTGTTCTCCGGAAGCTACAAATTAGGGCTATTATACAGGGTAGAAATTTGAGACATGTCAGCTAGGGCAGCTACCACAACAATCTTATTGTTAGCGAATCGTGACATTAACATATTTTATGTTTTACTTTGTTTCATTAAGAATTATCAAAACAAGAACTTAAAAAAATGGCATTAAACGGAACGCTGACGGCTGGTTTTATTTTGGTTGGATTGACAGTGGCAAGAAATTATAATTCACAGCTGTCACTGGAGTCTCATATCTACTATGAAGATCTTCATCAATAGCTATAGGAAAACGATACTAGAAGACTGTCCATCAATTTTGAAGACAATGAGATTGAAAAAATCGTACAAGCCATTCGATATAATTTCTGGTAAGGATCAAAAGTCTAAGGGACCAGCCATGGTGAGAGTATTTGAAATGTCAGAAATCACAAAAATGTTTACCATACATGACAATGGAAATATTTTCAAAATTTGGGAAATTTCAAAATTTTTTTTTAAGGACCGTTTTCGTTTAGATAAGGTAGCTGCCCTTATTGACGCGTCTCAAATTTCTACACTGTATAAAACTAGAGTGCGTCGGCATTTACTAGACAAACGCGTAAGTTTGCAGGCCACATCGTCGCTAAACATCAGGGTTATATTGTGACAAGGGTTCGCTATTAAAAAAAGACAGCTAAATCTTTAACCACACCAAGATCTCAAACTTGGGAATACGCTGCGCGTGTCATAGTAAAGAAAATCATTTCAGAACGACCACACAAGTAGAAATTTAGAAACGCTTGCTTCCAAATTAGCCCTTCCAGGAATCGATGCCGAGACTTCCTAATCTAGCGCCCACAATGCGTTATATTGGTTTAGTTTCCGTTAAATGTGGAAAGATGTGCTAACAAGAGAGCGTTGATAGGTAGAGGTGGTAATGGTGAGAGATGCGACGATTCGATGATTCGAATATAATAAGGGCACCATATTCTTTGCTTACACGTAGCTCACAGAACAAGTCGTGCGCCAGGTGTTAAGCGACACGACTGTCCATAATGATTAACAGTTGCACTGCAAATCAAGAGATTTATATCGCAACAATCTGAGGGACACTGCCACTACGCCTGCCACCCTGAGACATAAGTTGACAAATCTCATATGCCTGTAATTCTCAATCTCATATAACTGCCTCCGTGGCCGAACGGTTACCATGCCGGACTGCCACGCAGAGGTCCCAGGTTCGATTCCCGGGCCGGGAGAAATATTTGTATGGCCTACATTTATTTCTCTCGTTAGTTTGGGTGTAATTTGTGGTTGTCTATGTGTGTGTCCATGGCACCCGCCACACAGGGTTTCCCTAGTGCGGGGCTATGTTGAGTGTGTGCATTATTATTTATTATTATTATAATTCCACCAGCTCCCTTACCCTTCAAAACCGGAATGCAGTAATGTTCACATAGGAATATGAACCGTCTCAATAGAGAAGCAAACAATCACCCACAAGACTACGACCACTCTACGACTGAGTCACGTAGCTTTAAAAACCACAAGCTCGGACGCCGTTATTTACGGAACATTACAGCCTAGTGTTTGATCGCAATGACTTCGAACAGATGAGCATAAATCCCGGTCAGAAATAGTAATGAGTGACCTTTCCATTCAGGTACACTCGTCTGCACGAAACAAAAATGTAAAGAATCAAAAACTTTAATTGATTAGACGATACCACTCAGTTATAAGGCACATTTTATGAACAATGAGAAGAAAGGTAGGTAGATTATTCATTCCGTGACTTAGTTGACATAGCGTCTAGCACGGTTTGCTAGAAGACGTCGGTTCTAATCCGGCCGGATCGAAGGAATGTTTTCTAGGTGTTAGCTCTTTGTATTATTAATTATAACAAAACTAGTGGACTAATTTCACGGTGGTCAAACACCCTGACATTCAATAAAATATTTAATTACAAGTTAATAGCGACATCTCTAGCCAGGGCTGGTAGCTGTAAAGGTATCTAACTGGGGTGACGAAATACTTTCATACATTTCTCATAGATGGCGCTACGGCTAAAAAGTCTTTGAAAACCAAATACAAAGATCCGACAAACAAACACCTAGAGACATTCGTGAGGTCCAGTGGTTCGTTCTGTGGCTTAGTTGACATAGCTTCTTTTCTGTTTCATCGTGGTGATGAATAAAATATTTAATTAGAATTAGAAGAAAGATAGATTAAAAAACATGTTGCTGTCGATTTTTTTTCTATAACTATAAATTATTTCAAAAGACACCAAGGTTATCAATTAACACATAACTCTGTCTACTGTATATTAAAATGATCCACTAAAAAAATGAATTAATGTGCCATAGTGACAAATACAGATTCTTAACATACTACTGAGAACGAACACCACGCAGTCAAGGGCGCGTCACCAGCCAGTATTAGGCCATAAAGCTATTAACAAGATAAATGATCACAAATGTGGAGCTAAAACTGACAAAGCTTTTATTACGTAGACTTAAAATGTTTGAGGAGCGAGTAGATATTTGAGCTTTCTAGAAAACTTCCATTGTCTATTAATTTTTAAATATTAGCAATTGTAAGGGTGCGTACAGACCTGGCGAATGCGTTGCCTCTTCTACCTACTTTCTGTGACGCAGTATATAGATCGTAGGAATCTAGCCACCGGTTGCGGCTGGTTGGAATTCCCCTCCACAATCCCGGGCGTGTCACTCTCTTAAACTGTGCCGCTTGGTACATCCGGCTTGTCCAGGTGAGATTTATTCTCGCTGGGTGTGGTGCCAACGTCCAATGAGCATGACTTAGATCCCTATGCCAATTGAGAAAAGAACTAATGTCATGTCATACTACGGATTTGTTAATTATAATTACCGCAATGTACGATGAAAACGAAAATTTTACACCAGTAAGTATATACCAAATTCTGAACCCAGATGACATAACTTTTTTACGTCATCCTCGCGATAAAAGGCATGATAATGTTAACATGTTTAAAACTATATCACAAGATACACTTTCGATGCCAACACTTGGATGAGTCAAAAATTGGCATCAGTTAAAATCCAACATATCTGTGTTTGGACTCCCATAAGAAATACTTTCAGCGATTAGTATCATAAAAACCAAAGCTTTACTTGTATTTCCTGATACATGTGTTCAATTCTATCTAAATGGACCTTTCAGACGTGACTTACAGACTGAACGTCAAATGAATGGTATTTGATGGGCTTGACGTTTTCTACAATGCTCACGCTGGCATATATCTTAAAATACGGAGAAATCTTATTATTCAAATTTCTCAAGACATTTGTTTCTAAAGAACAGCGAATCTAGACACGTCTGCCATGCGTTGCTATTGAGGCATTTCCTGCTAATTTCGCATCAATAAATCTCATTGATTCTTCCGCTATGTTTATGAACTATATTTATTTATTTATTTATTTATTTTTCAGGGATAACAAACAATTGTACATGAAATGTTTACAATCAGAGTTAAATACTTCTAACATAGGTACACGTACAATCAACAGCATTATCCACAAGTTACTATTAGAATTAAAATTAAAATTGTCGTGTGTGTGATGGGTAGTGCTAAATAAACTAAAATAAATAAAAGGTAAATAAGAAATTAGCTCAGGGCATCAATAATAGCTTTTTTAAATTTAGAAGCAGGCAAATGGAATATGTCAATATTGCTAAACAAATCATTGTAATGAGAAAGAATACGACGTAGAGGAACTCGCTTGCCAGCATTTGTTCTGCAGGTCGCCGTTTTAAACGAGTAGGAGCGCACACGCCATCGATAAACTCTCATTGGTACATTATATCTAATATGTTGCACAATATCCGGGCAATCAATTAAATTGTGACAAAGTCTATGGAGTGTTACAGATTGAAGAAGCATTCGTCTATTGTGAAGTGTTAGCATTCCAACTATATTTACCATTCATGTTAGCCACTGCCTCAACTTACGCTTTTCGTGGTAGCTTTAAATTTGCCTCGAAGCGTTGTTATGGTTTGCCTTATACAATGTTTTTCTTCGTCGTGTCTCTGTTATTTAGGATGTTGATTGCACACAGTGTGCATGTATGTAACTAATTCGAAATTAGAAAGCATCGTCTGCTTACAGTATCATCTGAGACTCATCATCATTAACAATAACAGCCCATTATGTGTAACTAAAGGGAGGGTTTATGCCATGGCCTGATGCGGGTTAGGAATTTTGCACGTGTTCCAGGGGTTGTGAACCTTTTTCGACATGCAGGGTTCGTCACGATGTTTT
Source organism: Hyposmocoma kahamanoa (assembly GCF_003589595.1). Classification (NCBI taxonomy): domain Eukaryota; kingdom Metazoa; phylum Arthropoda; class Insecta; order Lepidoptera; family Cosmopterigidae; genus Hyposmocoma; species Hyposmocoma kahamanoa. Next base: position 826,215 of record NW_020653757.1, read on the forward strand.
CTAAAATCGTTAGCGAGAAACATAGCTACTAAACATTCAGAAATGTATATGTTACTTAAATAATCAATTAAATTAAAAAAAACTGTATATTATATTGACCTTATGAAAGAGTTCGTCCAGGGAAGTACTGCCACCTTACCTATTTCTGCCGCTAAGCAGCAATGTGAGCATTACTGTGTTCCGGTTATGAAGAATAAGCGCGCTGGTGAAATTACAGGCACTTGAGACTCCACCTTGAGTATCAGGGACTTCACCTTTTGACTCAGGGTGACGGGCGCAGTGGTAGTGTCCCTCAGAACTTTGCGATTTAAAGTTCTGAGTGGCACTGCAACTGTTATTGACAGGCGCGTAGCTTATCATCAGGCGCAAACCCGTTCGTCCCGTCATTTGACATTATGAGAAAAACTTAGAAATTAACATGTGGCGACAGGGATTCGAACCTCAGACCTTTAAATAAACCATTCTCCGACTGGGCTACATTCTACAATATGTCAAAGAAAAAACGTTCATTGAACTAAATATATATCCTAGAATGGAATCACCAATAATTTCAAAAGCCTTATAAAAGTCCTAAGTCTTAAATACTGCAGAGATCACAAATTGGTGTCTGAAACAATCTTCCTCTCTAACTCAGACAGATTACCATCAAACTTCATCAACGATTATTGTTAACAAGTTATTTCCATAAATGGATTTAAATTCCCTCGATTATATACTATCACAGTATTTAGATAGGTAACCAATCTGTCATTTTCTAAAGCGATAGAGGGAGAGCTTCGATAGAACATTTTGCATAAATTTTAGTAATAAAAAGTACTGAAGCTATAACGTCGCTGCAGCCAAGTTAAAAATCGATTTATTTTCAATATCCTCTTTGTGACGTTCCTCGCTAAAAAAGGCATATTGAATTTTAGCTAGTCCCGTATCCAGAAACTTTAAAATTTAGTTTTTCAAGAGTGTTTAAGTTTGAAACATGAAATATTTTTGTCGATTTCTGTGTAGATTTTATAGTTACGATCATTGACTTACAAATAAATGGACGACGGGTCTAATACAAAAACCACGAAAAAAATGTCCCAAGTCGACCTATTTAAACGTAGTGACATGTAAAGGAATATGAAAAAGCTAAAACGTTGAATTTCAATTGTAATGTCATCGCAGTACTGTCTAATTTTGCTTGCTTCGCTGTCAGTCGAACAAACGAAGACTAAAGCGTGAATGAAGCTCTGTATACGATTTTAACGCCCTATAAGTTCGGACACTTTTTTTTTAATTGTAAGTCAATGGTTACGATTAATAAAAAATTCCATATTGCAGCCAGGGAAATTGAGTGAATAGAATTTTTTTAATGTGGCATCAGCTTTACTTTATTATACACATTAAACTGGTTTTGTTTTACAGTTTGTACAAAAAAAGGTAGAAATCATAGTGTAACATCTTTCACACAGATACACACAAGCACACGTACTCACTCACACACGCGCTCAAAGTATTAACCCTATTAACTCATAGATTCTAGACTTTTATGTATAAATTTTACATTTTTAACTTCTTGAACATAAATCAGTTAATTTTGAAATAGTATTCATCTCACCCATGCCGCATTGAGAACAACGAGAAAGCCCTGAAATACAGACTGTGCGCCTAGTTTAGGCGTCAGTCTCCCACAATATTATTTATTATAGCATTTGAAGATTGACAGAATTGTATTTGATGTGAAAAATTGTGATTAAATACAATTTTAGAGCCGGTTCACATGACAAACGTTAGGCTGCTAACAAATTGACTGCATGTATGCAGTCAATTTGTTAGCAGCATCGAAAAACCGACTTCAAGCATTAACTGCAAATATGCAGCCAATCTGTTGGCAGCCTTAGGCTCAACTCACACATGCGCAGAGTCGAAGCGTCGCGACGTATTCATCTCTATTTTCCCATTATTAAGATACAAATTTGTGTTCTGCAAATATGGAATCGAGGGTCGACGCGCGTCGACGCTTGGTAGCATTCGATTATATAATAGGACGTGACGCGACGCTTCGACTCTGCGCCAGTGTGATTTGAGCCTTAGACGCGTGTGGGACACGCGTTTTGCTAGCACGCGTTGAGGACTATTCGCCGTTGGTGTTCATACGCCGACTACGGCTTCTTATGAACTAAATTCCTACAGTTGTAAGCGCCTGTTAGCAAAATACGCATCTTACGCTTGAACAAGCGTGAACAAATTTTTAGTCAGTCTGAGACCACGTGACCGCAGATCGGAACGACGGAATAATAAGGGTGCAAATACCTATTAAATTGTTTATTCACTTTAATACCCGTTCTGGAATGTTAGAACGATGTTCTTTTTAGTTTTTTTCTCAGTTTCTGAAAAAGTGTTGTTTTCGAATTACGTCAATTTACATAGTATTGAGGGTAAGAATAGACAACTACATTTCATCTGACATTTTCTCTGTCAGTCATGAATTGTGGTCGGCTGTCTGCCTCGGTTCCTTTCAACTTTGACCTGTTTTGCGATGAAGTGACACTGTTTAGATATCATTAATACTCGTCTAAACATACACACATCTACCAAATCGTTATAAATGGAACTATTTTTTCATTTAAATCGTGTATATTTGTTTTTTCAGCTCCGAGTCACGGATGACAATACGCGCGATTCGAAAAAATAGTATCATTTTCAATGTGTACAAATCGCGAAAACCTAAGATATCTGTCAATTTAATTAAAAGTTGTTAAACTGAATGCAGTTTAATACATTTTTGTGATAAAGCTTTAAATAAATAAAAAATTAGAAATAAAAAACTTAATACGATATTTTACATTAAGGACGCAGTTATTCGACACGAATTTCATCGCGCTTACTCCGCACGGCCGCCGCGCGGTCGAAGAGCGGAGACCGCGTTGCCGCCGCGCAGCGACCGCGGTCATCTAACTGTCATAGCAAAATATGCTCTATTTGTTTAACATTTACGAACGCCTAAAAATATTTAATATACGACTGTTGGGTAATTTTCCGGGAAATTTCATCTAGTGAAAATTTTTCAGTACAAATATATTTTTAAGTTTTATTTAGAGAGAATTATAAAATAAACTTGTATACCTAAAAGGCACTTAGAAAAAAACCGGGTTTAAAATAATTTTGCAACAGCGAAAACAATGCTTTTAATGGCTCCATCGTTTTCGTTCAGTAATTTCAACTTTTGACAGGTGTCAACGTCAATTATGAAAAATTAAGGGAAAAATATTGGAAAAATAATACATTAAATTATTATGTAACTATTTATTTAAATCAGGCAACTCATATTTCACACAAATAATATAAAATGTAACTACACGAATTGCACTTGTGGTGCAATATGGCGTCTGGTATACGACATCCTTCGACGAGACGTCCTCCTTCGTGTAGGTTGACAGATAACCAGTCGGCACTCTCATAACAAACTAATTAAAATTCACTCTGTGTCGTCCCAACCGCTCGACCCTTAGGGTGTATTTAGCTTTTGTACTCCACTGTTTCCTCACGCTTTGTAGTAATGCAGCCGAGACTGGTAGAGCAGTGTCGTCGGTATTTTTTTAATATGTGCGCATTTGACCTCAATCTAACCAGGACCCCGATTCAGAACTCTTGGATATTTTAACCGAATCGTTCGATTGTATATCGTTCTTGAATCGAAGGGCGCATTCCGAGTGAAACATTCGAGTCGGTGAAATAGATTATAAGAAAAATGAAAATTCTTTTATATACATTTTTAAGATTTTAAAGGCCTAAAAATATTGGACTGCATTAGTCTAGCCTTGAACAATAGGACGATCGGTAACTTTCATTCGCTAACTGTATTCTGAATAAAGTTTGTAGCATTTGCCGGTCGAGAAGTTCGTGTAATCGTGCGGGTGTGACGTCATTTCGGTTCGGTTTCGAATACGACAGTTAGACATTCGATTCGGGTGTTGTGAATAATCGGTTGACAACTCAATTATCGTAAGTTTCTGAATCAACCCCCTGATGGAAGCGGTATTGACTTCATGTCAAGGGACGTTCAAATAACGCACACATTCATAGGGGTCTAGAAACCTTGTGTCGCGGGTGCCATGCAATTGGACACATACTTAGGGCCGTATTCCAGAACTCTACTCAATGCTCAAGTCAGGATCTGAGTATGATTTCAAGCACTGGAAATACGACCCTAATGACAGGGACTTGAGTATGATTTCCAGTACTTTAAACCATACTCAAATTCTGACTTGAGCATTGAGTACAATTCCAGAACTCTACTCAATACTCAAATCAGGACTTGAGTATTGCAGGGAGCACTGAAAATCATACTCAAGGCCTTGCCATTAGGGTCGTATTTCCAGTGCTTGAAATCATACTCAAGTCTGCTCAAATCCTGACTTGAGCATTGAGTAGAGTTCTGGAATACGAGCATTAGACAACTACAAATCACATCCAAGCTCATGATATAAATAAATGTAAGTCATACAATAATTACTCCCGATCCGAGACTTCCGTGTGGCAGATCAGTATGGTCACCGTTTGGTCACGGAGGACGTAATAATTAACTGTTATGGACAGGCGTGTAGCTTACCATCAGGTGCACGACTTGTTCATCCCGTCACTTGATGTTATAATAATAATAGTAATAAAAATACTTCGTTCTTCCATGTTAGGGTCCTATGTGACCAGGTAAGTTACGACTAGTTAAGTTACAGGTTCCATATAATTCCAAGATATGGCTCGAAGGTTGACGTCGCCAAAGACTTAAAGTAGCTGCATGTGTCCGAATGTTCGGACAGAAATGGCGCACTTTGGTGTCGGAGGCCAAGATTCACTTCGGGTCGCTGAGCCAGCGGAGGAAGTATAATAATCTCCGAAATAGAAAATATCAAAGAGGAATCGTAATTCTATTAGACACTAGTTACTTAAGTAACAATCTCATCAAAATCAGTAAATGAAGCAAGAATTATTATAGAAAATGGATAACTCAATTCAGCTTAATAGCCAACATTAATTGCTGAAGCGCTTTTGTACACTGAACAAAGGGCTCAGGGCTCCCCCTTTACGGTCTCGTTGTTTAATTATGATGGCTATTCTCATTAAGTACTAGTTAGGAAATTAAGGTGTTTGACAACATTTTGCCGGTGGATTATTAGGACACACGTTGTCGTACAATACTTGCAACTACCAGCGCAAAAATGACGTAACCCATTTGATTCTATAGTATTTAAGTTAAGGTGGTGCCAGTGACCGATAAGCACCAGTGTTCGACAACTTTTTAAAATTGATTTCTAATATGATTCGAGACAAATAAAAGAAAATTTTCTATCATAGTAATAATACGTTTCTTATTGATAAGTGTCAGTTACTGGGTGTGCATTGTTGGTGAGTGTCGATTACTGGTTAGTTAATGAGTGGATTTTCGGTGTTTATTGCTGGAACACAACATAATAAATTAAAAAAAATATTTATGTAATGTAACAACCACAACTTTAACACGCCATTAGTTCCATCGCGCCACCGCTAGATGGCTTAGTTGTACTCTGAAACGTGCTATCGTTTTGTTAACTCCAATAGTATAAATCATCTCATATGTTTTAAATTGTCACTGCCCGGTGGCGCAGTCAAGGCCATCGGCCAACTGCAGCGTCCTTCAAAAAACAAAAAAAAATTGTATTTGCTCTCTATTGCTATAGTTAGTTCGTATATTTTTGAACGCTTTTAAACGCCAATGAACAAAATGCTAATATAATAATGTTATGTCTTAAATAAAAATATAACTCGTTTTTTTACAAAAAAGCTTACTAATCTTAAAAGTCTTTTTAACATAAAAGTCTATGCGTTTAAACGTTTTCTAAACGATTTTGTTAGCTTCAAACGTTTAAGTGAAAAAACGTTTAAAAACGTAAGTTTTTTTTTAAAGTACAACGTTTAAAAAAATAAGCAGATTTTCCCATCTCTAATTGAGACATTTCGATCCTTACTTACAGCTACCAAGATTCGGCACTAAACTTGCGCTTTCACGCACGTGAGACGCATTGTTGGGTCCCTAGCCGCATAACTTTTTGTTGTAGCGTTGTATATATTTTAATTCACGTCTTGTGCACTTTCCGTCTGTAATTTACTACGCACCCCCTCCGCTGACCAATAAATACTACAGTAATTTATTTTAGTTTACTCGTATATTCGCGAAATGCACGTCCTGTGCGTCACAGCCTTTTCTCAGCGGTGACAATAGCTGAGTGGGATTACAAACGCCACAGCCGTACACATAACTTTCACTGTATACTCCATTTATTTAGGTACTTATACTAAATGTAAAATAATCTTGATACATCTTTTAATGAAACATATATATTTTACAAATCAATAGGCATAAAAATAGGCTTGCAATTTCATATGAAGTTCAGTAAATGTATTTTGTATTTGAAGGTAAGTAAAAATCATTTTGTAAATGTATATTTATATATATGTATATTTTGTACATATTTCATTAAATAGACATCTCACAATTGTTTACATTTAGTTAAGTACACTAAACAAATGGACTATAATTGTGTCGAATATTTAATGTTTGCTTTGTTGTTATGTATGATTTTATTTCAGTTTTTTGTTTAGCTTCATCTTTTTTTTATCTTTCTTACTGTGTATTTTTGTTTTGTGGCGTCGTAATAAATGATTTCTATTCTAATCTATTCTAGACAGAAAGATTCCAGTTCAGGTTTTTTTTTTGTAATAATTATAATAACATTTCTCGAGGATTATGTCCTCGAGAAATGTAAACTAACAACTGTCGAGGATTATGTAAACTAATAACTATTGATACAAAAACAAAAAAGTTATTTCAATTTTAAAAGCAGACTTCACTGGCGTTCTAGCGGATTGAATTACGTTGCTCTGGTTCAAATAGTACTGGGAATTCCCTGGTTTGAGACCAGGTAATTGGCATGGTTAAATATTCTTTCTCAAATGTAATAACTACCATCCTGTAATAACCTATCAAATGCAAATAAACCTCATTAAATTTCATTTTTTTGAGTTGAACCCTTTGCTATATTTTTGACTTAAGATTGCCTGGAAGATATTGCGACGTAGCTATAATGCTAGCTCTTCAATTTTAGCTCTTTTCATTATACTTGCATTACTTTTACTTTAAGATACATACATACTAATTTTTAATTTAAGATACATTTTCGAGAAACAAAAATCATTGTTAATAGAAAAGAATACAGTTAATTTATCCCAACTTATCCAAAAACACGTGACGTCCCCTAGAAGAAGGAGGAATAATGCTATGAAAAACTCCGCCCACATATTACGAGGAGTGTAGCAGGGAGATAAGAATTCACACTTATTTCTTGACTTAGCTGAGTAAACTACATATTGTGATATTTCGCTTAACGGAATAAAACTAAAGTGCTTTCGGACGGTAGCTATAAGCCTTGTAGATACCTAGGTATATAAGCTTCATCACTATAACTCCTTTTTTATGGAGACACGGGTCGTATAGAAGTTAATAGGGACAAAATAAGCAAATAGTTACAGGAAATAAAACTATTTTTCCGGGTTTAAATCGAGTATATTTGTTTTTTCAAACAAACCATTTCGGGGCCTATAAAGGTCCCATATGGTCCAAATAAGAAAAAGGGTGGTTTGCATTAATATTAAACATGACTGTACCCTCTCAGTCAACCTGTAAAGGGCCCGAAACGTTGGTTTGTTTGAAAAAACATATATACGCTATTTGAATCTGGAAAAATAGTTTCATTTCCCATGTGTAACACTCGCGAAAACCTAAGAACTCGATAAGCAAATAGTTGCTATTCTCTCATCTATCTAAATTTACACAGTGTAATATTTATTTAGTTTTTTGTTATTATTATAAATGCAAAGATTGAATCCACTTTCATGCTAGCCTTACTGGACTCGAAACAACGTCTGTCACCTCAACGTGGCTACCGCTTTGCCAAATGAGTTACGGATCGAAGTAGGTCATATGAATTTCTCTGTATGCTTTTTTATTTTATTTTTTTATGAAACCTAGTAGCTGGACGAACAAGTTATGCGCTTGGTGAAAAGCGACACGTCTGTCCATACATGTTACCATCCGGCGCACGACTACTTCGTCCCGTCACTATAAAATATATATTACATCTTAGAATAATAACGCATAGATACCTAGTCCGCACACGTTAAGTGAGGCAAATTGAAGCGCGCCCAATGGGCCTACAGGAGCGGGCGGGCCTTCAGTGCTCAAGGTCAACTTGCACCGCGAACAGATCAAGAATTTTAGCTAAAAATGACGAAATATGCGGTAAATGAGTGTAAAAATACGTCAGACAAACATAAAATAGATACTAACATCACATTCCACAAGGAAGTAACGCGTTTCAACTTGTATTTTTATATAAATATTCACTAAAACCGAAAATTAACCTACTACTAAAACTAGCCTACATGAATTTGATTTTTGCCTCACTTGTGACAGTTCGTTTGATATGAAACTATCATTCTATGCGTTATTATTCTAAGTATTACATAAAAAAACTTAAAACAATTTAAATTTTAGTGTTAACAAGGTCGCCCGTACAAATACAGTTCAGTATTCATTGTTCAAAAATTACATACTGATACGTCTATATAAGTTCCTAATTGTAAGCTTGTCTCAATTCAAGTTTGCCATCAATCATTGTCAATTATTCAATACCGCTAGTTGTTTCAATTAAGGTAGTGACCACACTTAGCGACAACGTATCACATTAAAACGTTCAGAGAATGCTTTACGTCCTTGTAATAAGAGCGAAAACGACGTCGTGCGTTTCGCGACGGCGCGGCGGTTCGAGCGGAAGCGAACTAAGTAACAACTTTTTCGCTTTTATTTTTTTCACACCGGTTCAAGTCGATTTCGCGTGAAAAAGTGTGGTGATTCCCGAAAATGTATAATCAATGTTGCTACGTTACCGGGTGACAGAAAATGACACGTATAATAAACGGACTTTCACATTTTTAATGTGACCTTGGTATAAAACATAGACCTTTCTAAAAAAAATTATCGTATTTGTTTGTTTGTGAAATTGTTAAACTATTTACGAGAGGAGGTCATAAGTCCTCGGAATGGGCGGGTTGGGAGGCCACTATTTGGTATGGTACTAATAAGCTCCCAGTTACAGGAGACGAAAATATACGCGCGGCGACCGCCCAGTTACCACGCTTTCATGTACATTTACTAGGCAACAACATTTAAATTACTCTGAATAATACAACCGCGAGGACGCCGCGCGGGCTGCCCCATAGAACAAATTTAAGCCAGTCTCGCCCGCGTGTCCGGGACACTCATTTAAGTTAAAACGTAAAAACTAAACAAATAGAGCGTATTTTGCCACGACAGTTAGACGCACATCAACGCGGACTGCGCTCTTCGACCGCGCGGGATGAGCGCGATGAAATTAGTGACGAATGCGCCCTTAAGCTCTCTTGTATTATGGTTTCCACCCTTTGACAACAGCCGTTGTTTTCCATTGCACAGCATAGCTATCTTCAAAAGCTTCAAGACTACAAATACACTACCACTACTACTACTTGTGGACACGGGTCTCCTCTGAGGACTTTTTTTTATAATACCCAGTGTCGGGACGAACAAGTCGTGGGCCTGCTGATAAGCGACACCCATAACAGTTGCAGTGCCACTCAGAGCTTCAAATCATAAATCAACCTGAGGCATAAGTTAACTAGTCCCATGTGCCTTTAACTTCCCCAGCACCCTTACCCGTCAAAACGGGAACGCAGTAATGCTCAAATTACGGCTTGGCGGTAGAAATACGTAAGGAGCTCTACCGCAACTGATTTGGGCGTTCTTTTTCATTTCACATGTTTCCGAATCTATTTCGACGTGCAGGTTTTATCACGTGGCCCCAGTGTGGCAACAGGCGCTGGTTTGAGTCTAATCCTATCAAAGTAATATTTTTTGTGGTGTTCGATATTAGCATCAATAACAATAATAATAATAAAATACGTGATGGATATATCATGTTGTGACTGCTCATAAGTCTAGCCCACAGTTTCCCAAAGACCACTTAGGGATCACGCTATCGCACCCCAGAGGGTGCTGAAGAGTTCTAGGAGGAGCCTTGATATTGTCCAGACGGTAGCACCTACCGCATTTGAAAAAAAACTGAATTATCTATGTAAACTACAATAATAATGTGAAGTTTTAACATAATTTGAATTTTCTTTATCTTGCCTAAATGGAGCAAAAAGTTTGGGAACCTATGGTCAAGTCTATAGAAACCTACCACTAAAATAATCTCGATTGCCTATTTTTCCCGGAATTTTCGAGACCGCATCGAATCTCGAATATCTTTTTCAGGGCGCGGAAATGCAGAGGGTCTGAAATCAAGCGCTATTTCAATGACAAATGAGCAATACTGACAGCCGTCATTGAGTACACAACTACCAATTACACGAAAGGTGATTTTCAAACAACAGTTTCGTAAATTAATGCGAAACTGTCTGCCAAGCCAATAATAATGGTATTACATAATATACGTATTGTTTACTGTAAACTAATTTTAGATACGGAACTGTTCCCAATTGGTTTTGATATCTATACGGATGTTCTTGGTGGCGAAGTTTCGGTTCTTGGAAGCTCGTAAACTTTTGTCATTAGAATAATACGTTATTGGTGAGATGCTTTAGAAGCAATAGAGCTCCTTGTGAAAGAGTTCGTCCAGGGAAGTACTGCCACCTTACCTATTTCTGCCGCCAAGCAGTTATGTCAGCATCACTTTCTTTTTCCTTAATTTGTTTGTCGTATAAGTAAATTTAAATGTATGTAAAAAGTTAAAACCTGTTCCAGTGCCGATTGTACTTCAATTACTGTCCTTTAGTTACAAAATATATGTTCCTACTCTCATTAAAATAATGAATTGATTTCAAGCATGTCCCACAAATTTAAAATGTATAATTCTTGTGAAATTGTCAGTAGCGCATGTCCATGTATCAAGGTGCAACCTGCAAAGCAGCAAGTAATGCTCGGGCTCCATCTTTTTCATTAAGCATTAGATTCCACTACAATTCCGAAACTTTCTTTATGAACCTTTTTTTTTTGTAAATGCGCTAATAAGTAAATGTCTTTTTATTATTATTATTATCATTACTGTGTTTGTGTGTGATTTCAAAACACTTAGAAATAATTCATTCGATCCAGCTCGGTTCGAACCAGCGTCTTTCAGCAAACCGTGTCAGACGCTATACCAAGTAAGTCACGGAACGAACCAGTGGACAACAAACATCAATCAATCATCAAGTCACATTCAATAACTAAAGAAATCTACTGTAAGTAGTCTGCGGACTGTCCCTGTTTCAACATCAGATCAAAGTTATCGTATTATTGTAATGACATCGGATTTTCATAATACATCAAATTTCAAGTCGATGGTATGAGTTCAATTTATGACTAGGCTCCGTACACTGAACTGAGAAACGTGATGCTATTTAAAACAGTTGAAGAGATTACGCATAGATAAGAACCATTGGACAGCTAATGGACTGGCTTAATTGGCGAGTACCATCTGCCGATTGGCAAATTTTTTCACAACGATGGTAAGCATTACAGTGCATGCAACCGATACGATAAGAAAAACCATACAAGTTTTCCGCAAGCTGTATAAAACAAAATTTCCACATCAAGGGATCAAGAAAGAAAGTGTTTTGCTTTGTAGCAGAAACGTCTGAACAATAAATTATCCGTTTAATCAAGCATAGCTTTACGTAAGCTTGTTAGGGTGGCAACACACTTGGCAGAAGATTCGTTGTTATCAGAGAATTTTGGATGCGTAGCATTAATAAACCTACACTTAAGTCAATTTCTGTAGAGATACCATATATTTTTGGTTACGGTTGATTTTTGAATTCCAATTCAGAATAATTTCAAATTCATATATCAATCCCAATAGATTTCATCATGAAATCGTATCAAATTTAAATTTTGCACTATAAGCCAGTGGATACAAAAAGCCAGCCAATATTCTTTCAGTTGCACATCTCAGTTGTATTATTTAAAAAAACCGCTCTCAAGCTATATGTATTTAAAATTACAATTAATTCGACAAAGCACTTAGTTTATTTAGTAGCTCTAACAAAACAATGTGGTTAAGTCAAAATTCGCTAGAGGGCATTGGTCCATTTTATGCAAATACTGAATTATGTGAGATAAATAATGCCGCTACCTATAAGTATCGGCGAGTCCAGTCCAGGGAAAAGCAACTCGGAACCTATCTGATAATTCGTAATGTTAATATTTGTACTGCCGGTTAAATTCAAAAACCTCTGATGCATAACAGTGTACTTACTCCAAAAAGTTAATAATCACCATCCCGTACGGATACTAACAACTCTTTGAGACCAATTTAATGAGTCCAAACACGATAGTCCTACTGCAGATAATTGAGGAGTTGGAAAGTCTGCAGAGCCTTCTTGTTGCAGGGGGTCTACTCCCGTTCTCGATTCGAAACAAGTACTGTCAAATAAATAAATCTCGACTAAATTAAAAGAAGCATGATGCGAATGAAGCTTCATGGGTGTATAATAGTAGATATAACAACAAATAATCCACTTTCACTTTATTTATTTATACATTTTAGGAAAATTCACGGACAAATAATACAGTTATGGTCATTGACTTACAAATAAATGGACGACGGGTCTAATACAAAAACCACGAAAACAATGTCCCAAGTCAACCTATTTAAACGTAGTGACATGTAAAGGAATATGAAAAAGCTAAAACGTTGAATTTAAATTGTAATGTCATCGCAGTACTGTCTAATTTTGCTTGCTTCGCTATCAGTCGAACAAACGAAGACTAAAGCGTGAATGACGCTCTGTATACGATTTTAACGCTCTATAAGTTCGGATACTTTTTAGCGCGGACCCCACGTCCATATAATTGTAAGTCAATGGTTATGGTATACTTAAATTTGAAAAATCTAATGACATTTACGAATTTCCACCAACTTGAAACAATATAAAGTGCTTAGCAAGCCAAAAAGAGATTATATGAGAATACAAAGAACACAGTCAATAAATTTAAAAAATACTATTAATATACAATTAAACCTTAGAGTATGGAAAAAAAAGCCTAAGAATTAAACGAACAAACCAGTGTATTCATCGCCAATCATGTGATGTGTCAAATTGACCATTGGTCATTTCTCGCTTGACTGTGTCTATGCTTGAACAAAACAAATCAAACTCAGAATGATTTACGGCCGCATTGTTATAAAGTCTCTATGCACGCACCATGTACGTATTTTGCCTTTAATTAGTGCTCGCAAATGGCAGTTGCAGAGGTAGAGGTGTATAACAACATTTGATATGATTTCTAAGGATATAATGCCTTACTATTTACTGTTTATAATCAACAAAAGGTTTATACCTTACCAAAAGTCATAATTTCAATGTGTATAATAAACCTTCAGTATAACAAACATTAGACATAATGAACAAATGGTATAAGTTTAATAATATAAGACAATATTTCGTTTTACGAATACTTGAAGTGCACTCTATTAAGTTGTTGAAGTTTTTTATTTCACTAAATGTACACTCGTAAACTACAATTGTTTTTGCATAGCTTCAAGTACTTTTTGTGTAATAAAATATATTTATGAAAACTTTAAGCAGAATATTTAATTGTATATACTAACCTAACCTAAGCCCACGGGAGGAGGTGGAACGAACTAGGAAATGTAAACAAATTCAGTTCATTTACCATTGTACACGAACATCACTGGAATTACATTTGTAATACATTATACTCAGTGAATGTTATATCTGAAGTGTTTATATAAAATGAACATTATGCCATCGGTATATTAGATTGAAAGTTGTTATATCAATCGTCTATTATACCCAGTGACCTTTATATCATGCAAGAATATGTCTGTATACCATAAATTAATTATATGTGTTGAGCGTTCTATCGACTAAAAATATGTCATTTGTTGTTACATATTACAAACCGCACTCGAAGCTTCATACTTGACATCATTTGGTCGAGTATTCTTATTTGACAGCAATTGTTTTGTTTTTGTTTTGTTGTTTGTAGTTTTAAACTTACAACACCCCATCATTGTGTGCAAGGGGTTAAAAATATACCATAAAAAAGATCTTTTGGATTTGGTGACATCATAATATCTACGAGAGTGTCAAGTAAAATATGTTTGATGATGCGTATCATACACAATAGGTTCATCTTTCTCACAATTACCGCCGTAAATGCGTTGCGAATCTTCCGCTTAGTGTGTAGGCACACTAAGATTATCCAAAAGCCAGTTCCGATATTCTCGTGAAAGTGAGGTAAAGGGCCTATCGCATAACGCTTGAATGTTTGAGAAATTGCTTTTTGCTCTGGCACTCAAGCATTTACGAGAAAAATTGATACTTGTGTAGATAAACATTATCACGTCGGCTTCTAGGTTGGGTTGGCAGACACTACGAACTTCTTCTTCCGGTCTTTGGTCTAATGTTCGTAAATAGCCGAATGGATGTTTCTTTTTGTTCCTACGCTCCCGACATACTATACACATATTATATTATATACGACATACTATATACGACATAATAAACCGGGAGTGTTTAATTTTATTTTCAATTATCTTCTTGTATTTGGGAAGCTAACAGCTATTTTTAATATGTTCTAAATACAATAAAATACATATAAAAAGCTTCCACAAATTGATTTGCACTTACAAGAACACATAACAATGGCGATATTAATACCATTACAGTCAACCCGTTGTACGTGCTACAGCAGCGCACAGGTTTCCAAGGAATATGAATCCTCTTCGTTACGCAGGTTCCCTTTCAACGTTATAATAATAAAGTGCCAGAAAACTACACCAATTATCTGGTCTCAAACCAGGGAATTCCCTATACTATGAAAACGAGGGCAACAAAATACACTCCGGATACACCCAAGCTACAACCCAGTTACAAACCCTCCACCATTTGTAACTGGGTTGTAGCTTGGGATGCGTAGCGAGAGGTACTTTTATGAATATAAACTGGAATAATCTTCAAAACTTGGTTTATTGTAATTTTTTACATAATTTCATTTCATTTCAGCGTTGGGTTACATTTCATAATCTATCAAGATGTTCTCTTCTTATTTAATTTTTCAAAACACATTCTAATTACAAAACTATATTCATTCAGCCAGTGATTCTACTCATAGAGTAGAGCCTAGACTGCAGTATCCACAGCACCCAAATCAGAACAATTCAGAAAAGCGCATTCCAAATTGTTCCTTCCGGTAATCAAACCCGGGATCTCTTTATCCAGCGCCCCCAGTGCCAACCGTTGACCCATCGAGGTCGTTCAAGTTAACGAGAGGTTATAGGTGCATGCCGCCACAAAGACTCGAACTGTTGACCTCTCAAAAATATCACTTACTGGGCTGCCACCGCTAACAGGTTTTATATTCCCGATGCTATTAAAGAAGGTCGATAATTGGGTCATCATTGAGTTAATTAAATAGCACTAACGATCTTCATAGATAATTTTTACTTCTAAAATTAGTACTGTATTGATCCATACATTGCTTTCCGTTGTATACAGGTATCCCCCTGGGTGGTTTCCAAAGTTCTCCGCGCTGATCCAATGATGATAGTGGCTGTCGCATAATTAAACATTACACTTGTGTCTGAACGACGAGGCAGACCGTTTAGTACTGTCTTTATAGAGCTAATGATGCTAGATGATTTTAGAACGTTTGTATTTGATGCCAAAAATAATAAGCATTAGAAACTAGGATGAAGCCGGAATGTCAGCGCGTCAAAATTATTTGCAAATTAAAAACTATCATTTCAAATTAAATTTCGAACGAATGAGTTGAAAACAAAATTTTTAATTTACCTCATCAATCTCTCTCCAAACAACCTCTGTTTGGATTGGTTCTTTATAGACACGCTTGTCTATTCTCTAATCACAGTATAATTAACCTAAAGCCAATTGTTTAACGCACAAACAAGCAACAACAATTCTCGCGCATTATCGGGAATTCCCGCAACTATCGTACGTAGTTCATAATGCTATGTACGATTCTGTTACAAAATGTCGCTTTCATTCCTTTCTGCAGCAATGTAAATTACTTTAGAGTTTAAGACCGTACCACAGACATTGATATCCGTGTAAACGCCTAGGTGACCATACTTTTTTCTTAACATTTAAAGCTTCAAATCACAAAGGTGTGAAGGGCACTGCCACTGCGCCTGACACCCTGAGACATAAGTTGACAAGTCCCAAGTGCCTGTATCTGTAATTTCACCAGCACCCTTACCTTTCAAAGCCGGAACACGGTAATGCTCACATTAATGCTTGGCGGCAGAAGGCAATACTTCCGTGGACGTACGTAAAGAGATGTACTATTAACGCAGTTTCAAAACATTAAGCGCGCATGTGAATTTATTTGTAATTGTTCTTGGTACAAAAATCAATCTAGTTCGTGGTAGTCTCGGTTTGACCTACCGCCTCTCAAGTTGAGGGTTGTGGGTGCGAATCCGTGTTTGCAACTAGTGAGTTTTCGGAATTTATGTGCGAAATCTAACTTGAACTTTACCATGAGCTTTTCGGTGAAATAATACATTGTGAGGAAACCTTCATACATCTGCATAAAGCAATTTAAGGATGTGTGTGAATTATTACATTCCACTCGTACCTATATGCCGTGCCAAAAAGCCGTGGTAGCCTAATGGTTTGACCTACTGCTTCTCAAGCTGAGGGTCGTGGGTTCGAATCCGGGCTGGCACCTCTGAGTTTCTCGGAATTTATGTGCGAAATTTACCATGATCTTTTCGGCGAAGGAAAACATCGTAATGAAACCCGCACGTTGAAGAAGGTTCACAACCCTCGGAAAACATGGGAAGTCACCTACCCGTTGGGCCAGCATGGTGGACTATGGCCTATACCCTCGTCTGAAAAGAGACCCGTGCCCAGCAGCGGGGCGTATAAATGAGTTGATGATGATGATGATGACTCGTATATGTGATAGGCTAAACCATTCTTTTTGTTCTTCGTTTCCAAAATTATTCGTTCATTTTTTATAGTCGATTGTAGGGTGATGGCACCAATTATCAACATTCTAACTGTTTTTATACTATATTACTATTATAGTATATATCAATAGTGATTAGTTTACTTGACAGATATAATCCTTAATAAGTCACTAAAGATTATGCTGTAATATGTTTCATAAAAATGATAAGTATTACTAAAAAAAACCTCAACTAGGTTTTTTTTAATATCCAGTAATGGCCACCAAAAATCTATTAATTAAGTAACCAGTATTCGACACTCACTAGTAATGCACACCCAGTGACTGATATTTACTAAAAATAAACGTGTTACTGTAATAGAAAAATTTGTTTTAAATCTTAGAAATGAATTTGAAAAAGATGTCGAACAGCCCATTCCTTTCTAAATAACTTTTGATTATAGTGACTCCCCCTTCCGACCATTCGAGTCTACTAGTTCTCAGTCAGGTACAGACAACAGATCAGCTCGTTTGCACAGACTTCATACGGTTCTCGAAGGCTTAGTACCTTGGGGCTGCCTCGCCTGCACGTACAGAAACCTACGCGACTGGAGGGATCGGAGGACATCTAGCTCGTCCTCTACTAGCTCTCCGGCCTGTGTTGGAGATGCCGGTCGCAGTGTCCTGCGACAGCATCCGGACATAGCTTCCGAAACAAAGGCAACTCACGTGCCCCGCACGTCGTCAAGCGTTAGGCCCTCGACTATAGACCGCTATATGCGCGCCAGATGAACGGCTCGGCCGTCGGGGCAGACGAACGTGTTCATCTCTACAGTTAACAACGAAATCACTGGTGGACCGAACGCCCGCCAAAACCTTGGTCTTACCAGGGAGCTTGTAGTCTCCCCGGAACTCCGTATCTCTCGGGTCAGCAGATAGGGAAAAGATATCGAACAGTGGTGCTCGTTGATCAGTAGCGGCATCACCTTACTTAACTTTCAAGTAAAAACAAAAGTTACGAATGTGAGCAGTTAGAAATAGCCGGGTTTAATTTTAACATACCTCAACAGTCATTCTAGATGCACTAATAGCACTGTATTACTTCAATTAATAACTGTACTGCGGTTACGGTTATTTGCACAGGTTGGTTTCGGTACATTTTATGTTGGCTGGTTTCAATCCGTTTTATCGGAGCCAAATTTAGTTTGGGCGTAATTTGTGGTGACCTATGTGTGTGTCCATGGCAACCGCGACACAGAGTTTCCCTAGTGCGGGGTTATAGCATGGCATATAATTTATACAGCAGTTACTTCCATCTGCACAGTACAGTGTATCAAGAAGGTACGCACTATAAACTTTTATTTTTAGAAGATCAAAATACTCCCGCCGCAAAGCACTGAAAATAACCGGTACATCAAACTTATGATGCGTTTAGTGCAGACACGAATATATTACGCTGCATACCTTCGACGTTGATTTGCGTTTAATACGGACGATATGCAATCTAATATACTGTATATAACTTGTAAATTCAATTGCCCAATTCGACATAACTCTCTCCACTGATGCTAGCGGACTACATCAACTAATATTTGTTAACACCCACTAATTGGCAGTGTGTTTTGGATAATTGGATAAACATTTTATGGTTTAAGATATTTATTTGTTAAAAGAATACAAATTTATTTAGTGAGAAATAAAATATGTGTAGCATTATTTTAACTTTAAGACATGTTTACCATATGAATGCAATAAATATATTGAGTATTGAGTATTGAAAAGGTATAATAAAATTTTTACAGAGAGCACGTGTTGACAAAATGTTCAAATGAATGTACACACCTATACAAACAAAATTTGATGTTCTAGTATAAGAAAAAAACAAAAACAAGGGCGTAATGAAGTATTGCATATTAATTGGCATACAAGTCATACTTTAATAGCAATTACATATAGAAATAAAAACATGAAAACTGTGTGAAATTCTTCACAATATGGAAGTTGAATTTTTTTTTAAATAATTGGTATGACTATATTTCCTTATATTTTTATATCTTACGATAATTAGTTGTATAATTGATTTCCTCAATAATATGATGCAATAAAAGTATACTATTTTCAGTAGGGCTAGCATGATAAGGCGCGACTTGCGCGAGAGCGGCATAAAGCGCGAGATCTCTTTGCGCCAAAAGCAGTATCTCGCGCTAGTCGCGCCCTATCGCGCTAACCCTACTGTTAGAGCTCCTTGTGAAGTACACGTGGAAACTTGTTACGAAAACTAGTGACTGACATAACATTGATACAAGGAATAAAAATAAACCGACTGTTCTTGACAATTACTAAGTCAGAAATTCATTTAAGGGGCAATGTGTACAATTCTATAATAAGATTCCGGTTGATATTAAAAATTTGCCATTGGCATGGTTTAAAACTGTACGGAAACAGACTTTATGTAGCAAAATTTTGCAGGCCGTTTCGATCTTAAGACGTTTGAAATAAATATTGTAAATGATAAATGGGTACAAATGTTAATTTACAAACAGCAACATATAGAATTTCTTGCTCTTTCTTCATAGGGGAAATGCCTTAAGAATTAAGAGTAGAGTTTGTTTTTTTTTTTATTATCAAGAGATGTGACAAACAAGTCGTGCGCCACCAGGTGACTGTTATATATGACAGGCGTGTCGCTTAACCCATGCCCACGATTTGTTCGTGTCGTTATTTGAAAACAAAAAACTTGTCATAGCCAGTGAAAAAGCACAGAATCAGCACATGCCTAAGTCCCCAGGCGATTTTCGGTCAGGATTAACGAAAAGGATTAGGACTAAAACGTCGTCTTAGAGTGTGAACCTCGATAAAATGTATTGTAAAATGTAACAAACGCAATTATATTTATAGTCAGCATTTTAATTAGTTAAATTATACCTCTTTCAGTCTACTAAGTCTTAATTATGTCGAAAGTCATGGTACCACGATTACGTTTAACTAAAGTAAACGATTCTTTTATGGGGTCTATCATAACCTTTCCAAAAACAATCTCATTTCAATGTAAGCTTAAAGTAAGCTTATTACAATATTACTCATATTCGTACCATGACGAACCTGTCCACCAAGCAATATATTTTGTAGTGTTATATATATAACAAATTGCAATATATATTGCAAGAACTAATGATTTCCCAATATTGTCTATTTATTACCAAAAATAGGAAAGAGATAACGCTATGTGATCTACATAATGCCATCTCTTTCTTTTTTGATGTTCCGGATCGTCTTATCGTAGTATAATGTTTAAGTACTTAATGTTACTTACATTCCGATAATTGTAACTGCCAAAAAAGTATGTAATAATGAAATCTATTAAAATTACCTTGTTTTCAATTGTTTTTCCGCATTTTCATGAAGAAAAATAAATAAAACAAGCTGAGTCTTGACAGTCACGTTGTGAATTCGGAACTATAGTCTAGTGTCAACTGTTAGCTTCGCCAAGGAGCATATAGATGGCGCTGTTATAATTTTACGAAATAAACGCCGCGTATTTTTATTTAACGAAAAAATATTTACTATGTGCTTAAATAAAAAAATAAACGAAACATTGAAAAGACATATGTAAATAAATAAGTTCAACTTAATTTTAATCATTACAAATCAATATTAAGACGGCAAAACTGAAAATAATATTGTTTCCATTGCATCCGTGTACTTTAATGTAAAAGTCGCGTCATAGTACGAACTGAGTGAATGAATAGTCACAAAGCTGCCAATAAAACATCATAGTTTTAACATTACAATAACCTTACTTTAAGCGCGTCAGGGTAGGAAAAGTCAGTGTAAGGTTAAAGTAATATTGTTTTAAGATGTTGTGGTAGGCCCCTTGTAATACGTTTTTACAATAAGATTTCGGAGAAAATATATTAAGATTACCATTTCCTAACTTTAAAAGTTACATTAAAAGTATTTTAATTGAAAAGTTGCAGAGTATGTTTTAGATAAAGAAGTATGGAAAGACAACAAGAGTCTAGATTCCACACAATTATGATTCAATATGTATTCTATAGCATTTAAGTTTATTTGAAAAGAGTTTCTTGCTCGTCCTTCGCAGGGAGGTCTGCGTAGTGAACGAGCAGTAGCTTAAAAAATCAGTAAAAACGAACTATGTGAAAACGCATATTCGAGGGTTTCGCTCTAAGGCGGCGAAATGTAGATGTTATTTGCAAGTAAACTCAAAGAATCAATTCTCCCATAAGTAAAATAAGTTTGCCCACCCAACCCTTTATGCTTCAAAACCGGCAGATAGTACCGCTTGGCGGCAGAAATAGGTTAAGTGGCAGTACTTCCCTGGACGAACTCTTTCACAATTAATTCCACAGCTTACCGTGCCTACAGGTTCGTCATGAAAGTTCTTAAGTGAGTGGTTTTTCAGGGTCGTGAAAAGTGACCATCCGTAGTATCAGTTCACTCTAATGTGAATCTAAAATCGTGAGTACATGCATGTATTAATAACACAAATATTAAAACAAACATTCGTTTGAAATACATTATAGCTTTGATAGAAATTCTCGCTCTATTTTCTTTGGCCGAACAACGAAGATGAGTGATGTGCATTTGTTTGGGTTGCGCGTTAGCATCGAGAAATACAGACCACACTCGCATTCGAATGTTTACAATTAATCCAAATTACACAAATTGTATTTGAAATCTATTCACTTGTCCACGACTTTGTACTTTAATATCATTTAGATAACACGTTTACATTTCGTTATCTACTGCGTGATAAGACTATTGAAATAAATAAATAGAGTGACAGGTCGATGGTTCGAATCCCTGCGGCGACAAGTACCTATGCTTTAATTTCTAAATCAATTACGGACGGTGTCGTCCGCATATCTAGCTAAACATTGAAGGATCTTGTTCCGTTGTCCCGGAAGCGATA
Source organism: Hyposmocoma kahamanoa (assembly GCF_003589595.1). Classification (NCBI taxonomy): domain Eukaryota; kingdom Metazoa; phylum Arthropoda; class Insecta; order Lepidoptera; family Cosmopterigidae; genus Hyposmocoma; species Hyposmocoma kahamanoa. The sequence continues at coordinate 848,177 of NW_020653757.1, forward strand.
TTTAAACAAGTGTGCTTGATGCCCTGTTGACAGTACCCTTCCTAGTTTCTTAAATTGTAGCGTCATTGAACGTTGGAACAGCAGAGCTCCTCCAGGAAAGAACTGCAACCTTACCTATTTCTGCTGCCAAGCAGTAATGTGTGCATTACTGCATTCTGGTTTTGTTGCAATGGCCCTCACTGTTATGGACAGGCGCACCACTTGTTCGTCCCGTCACGTCATATCAAATGACAAAGTTACAAACCAGACCACCATCTTAGATCGTAATTTTTTTAGATTAAGTTTTAACTTTGTCGTCCTTAGTCGAGCGAGCTTTTCTTTTAAGTAATACTCATTTATTAACTGTTCATCGGTGTGAATAACCCAAGTTACTGCTCATTTGACTGGACGTATTGAGTATTGGCGTGCTCAAGGGGAGGCTTATGTCCAGCAGTGGATACACGTAAACTAATGATTATGGAGTATTTTATCTCAATTTAGAAATCGACGATTTGAATTCATTTCATGGCATGTACCTTTGCAAGTGGTTGACGACGTGAAGGAAGTCCACAATCCTTAGAGTAAGTGTGACGTCCCCAACCTGACGACCTCGGTGGCGGTATACATTGCGGGCGCTGGATGCGAAGGGCCCGGATTCGATTCCCGGTAGGATCAATTTGGGAAATTAACTTTTCTAAATTGATTCTGGTCTGCTCTGGGAAGTGTCCCAGAATTAATTCCGTTACTCTGCTTGGTACTCATAGTACACGGAGACCAGGCTCTAAACCCTTTCCTGAGAGCGCAGCTGGGCCCAGCAGTGACAATTAGATCAGATATAAATGGAAAAGAAGTGTTCATATAAAACTTCCCACAAAAGCAGTTTCATAACAGCACGCCACGTTTGGTAGGCGGATTACGGATGGCCAGTGTAAGCGAGGTACTTACTACGGCTCAGCGAAGCCAAAAACAAGTCTTAGCTTCGGAAGCAAACAACCACCACTAAAGCATCGGAGTAAAGCTACAACGTTGCTGCCAATTTTATGGCTTCATCCTTATAGGTTAAACAAACCTAACCTATTCAAAGCCAAGATATACTAGCCAGAGTGTCTCGTGTCATCCAGGCGTAAATCTATTTAAAAAAAAAATATGGTCGCAACAGGGAGCGACGCGAAAAAGCAGACGCACACTTAGCCAATATCCTAAGTTGTTAATCGCCAGATGTTATGCCTCACAGCGACATCGTTAATGTCTCCGGCTATATGACAATTATCTTACGTCTTAATGTTGTACTGGATAATTTATTACTTACTGTACTTTGATTGTTAATAGGTCTGTAATCCTAAGATTTATTTTGCAAGCAACCAAAATAATCAGACCCTGCGCCACAAGCCGATCTCCGTCTATAATCTAAATAACAAAGATATCCTCATTGCGTGGGCTCAGGTTACTCTGGTTACTGTCTTTCACTTCCACAATTATCCTTTGGCATGAGTCCCGTCGAATAGAATTTCTTGTCTGCACAATAGACTGTTATTATTAAAAATAATACTGTAATAGTAATATTGTTTGAAACTTCTTCAGTATTATTCAAGTCATGGTGGTACTCGGTAATTAATTAACAACTCGTGTCTCGCTGTACATGTCGAAGAAAGTGATTAAGAAATAAATCGAGGAGATAGGAATCATCTTCTTACAGTGTATAATATTACCACAGTATAATAAATACAGTAGTGTAACTCCCACCTGTTCGGTGCGCAAATGCCTACACTTCGTTCGGAGCACAGGGCTGTCACATTATATTTTAATTCTACCTGTACAGGCTGCAAACATAATTTGAAAAAATTAAGGCGTTCCTCGCAGTATTCTTGTGTTGAAATAACACTTAATTTAAATGCAGCGCTTACGTATTGACATTTTCATATCAGCATTGCCGATTGGTATCTAGGTTGAGGAAGTATGATTTTTCGGTAAATCTTGTTCAAAGAACGACAAACACAACAATAAACACTTCTATTGGGTATAAATTTTTAAACACTGAGCGAACGATTCAGTCAATGATTCACTAGTATGAGAATCTGGAGGTCACATTGATGTTTTGGACAACAATCTTTGTAGAATTCACACCAACAAGTATAAAATAAGTACTGTGAAATTAATATCTTTGTTAGCCTTTATTCGCAATAGCTTTTTTTTGGAATCCTTATGCAAATATGTTTACACTTTTCATAATAATAATACTGTATGTACAAGTATTACGCCTACATTCGAGATTAAGGCCTTAAATTGTATCTCAAACATGTTCCACTGAATGTTAACTATTTTGTACATGAAAAAAAAATTAAAATAATATAAAATTCTTTAATGAATGGCGCCTGTGACGACCCGAGCTATGCAACGTGAGTGCACCGCGAGATTACGTGAATGTGTGCGTCCGTGTACAGCGCGGGCGGTGGGCGTGCACAAATACAACACGCGCTGCTACGTTTATTTGGAGTTATCATACTTGTTTTATTATACTATGGTATTACTCTGGCTTTTGGAAACAAGGCGGCCAGTTCTTGAAATAGAAGGATGTTCTGAAAAGACACATGGAAAGCAGCAGTCTTTTACTACTATGTAAACGATATCCTTGCGTGTCGCGACTATTTGTGTAACAATAAGATTGGCTACTGTAGCCATCTTAGAGGGCACATGAAAGAACAAACAACAGTAGCTCGAATTCTAAACTAACAGCTGTATCCGAAACCGGTTGGGATACACGCAGCTTTACAACGATTTCCAGCCTACCTAAAAAGTAGTAGTACATAAAGGCTACAGTAGCTTACAAAAAGGCGACAAAAAACTATAAACAGTAACGAAATGTAATTTTAACAATTACTCCAAACTCGTCACGCAAAGCTCAAAACAAAAGAAAGATACATACAAAGTGTATGTATTCATATTTACGCGAGATCCATCATAGCCGAATTATCGATTGTGTGGTGTAAATCCCTAGGATATATATTCCGTTTTACGCATCAAGTAATTGGGTAATTTATTTTTACTTTTATCATTTAATTTTTTATCTGCTTAATATACTATAATTTTTATTTAAAATTACATCTGCAACAAATATTATTTGTTTTTGGTACATTGTAACAAACGTCCTATTTCTTTTTGTAACCTGATTGAGAGATTAGTCAGAGACAGAGTATGCGTGGAACGTAAAAATTGGAAATATCACAGTACCAATCCTATGTGAAGTGGACTATCGAGTATTAAGTAATTAATAAGAATAATACATTGTCTGTTCCGATCTCTGTTAATAAACTATAATGCTCTAATAAGACAAATAGTTACATCCCATACGGACGAACAAACAATCTTTATCTCTATTATTAGAAATGTCTGGTGTACATCAAACTAACATCGTAGATTAACGTTTGTGTTTAAAAACACATGCATCCACCTGATTGATATCTACTTTCACGAAACATTTCGATTTACACAAACAAATACGTGTTGTTTTCAAGTTCCAATCGTGATTTTTGAAAGGGGGGAGAATCGATTTTGCTTCGGGATAGAACCATGGTCCATCCATAAGGTAGTCTTGTTTTGAGAGATATGGTTGTTGGGATGGCACCTACATAAGGAAGTATAATAAAAAAAAGAGTATTAAAGAGCTTGTTTATTGGCTCATGGTAAAAAATAATCGATGTATATGGTATATTTTGACCACTCATAGCGGCCATGTTGTTGAGGCTGCCTTTGTCAAATCTGTTGTTTATTTTTCAGTCACTAAAGACAAATCATCATGGTAAGTTACAGCGTCTAGCAACACGGGCAAATGATAAAAATATATTATCAAAATGGGTGTTTCATTGTGGCAACGATGCGCGCGTAATAGACTGCCTCGGTTTCTTCTCAACACTCGCGAACAGCGGCGATGTTTTCGGCAGAACATACAGGTGTTGGCTGATACACTGAACCGATCGACTCGAATTTGGCCACGAAACGTTGAATAGTCGACTGGGAAGGATAACTACGTAAACCGCAAAATGTTGCCACAATAGAACGCCAAGTTTGATAATATTTTTTTATCATTTGCACGTGTTACTCAAAGCTGATGATTTGTTTTTAGTGACTGAAAAACAAACAGATTTGACAAAAGCAACCTCAACAACATGGCTGCTATGAACTGTCAAAATCTACCCGTCCTGGGTGGAAAACTCATCATAATTGATGCGCTCGGCGTTTTTGTTATTATAATCTAGACAATTATTTATACCAAGATCGTATACAATTGTAAAAAGCGTCATACAGTACAACAAAAACTTATAAATTCATTTTTAGTAAATTTATTTTGTTTTATTAAAAGTCATAGAACAAACGTTGTCGTTGTTGTTGTTATTACTTTACAAATAACCCTGTATAATGTTTTGTGGAGAAACTAACGTCTTTTTATTTTATTTATTTATTCACTCAACATTTCCTTCAATACGTCAGTCAATGACCTACAATGTCACGTCATTCAGCAGTCTACAGGCCATTATAAAATTAATTCCATATCCTTGTTCTTAAAGGGTCGTACATGTATAACAACTTGGAGTAAATTGCTACCTGCTCCCTAACCGCCTAACTCTAAATGAATTCTGAACCCAAATCAAATTCTGTATAGGTCTGAAATCAATTTCGAACTTCGGAACTTAACGCACAGGATGGCTTTCCTTATTCTGGATTTGACCGTTAAGATATAGCTAAAATGTCGCGTATTTTTTTAGTTTAATGAATGCCGTGATGTTTGCCCACCATGATATTCAAGATTTTTTGTGAAATTACTAAATAAATAATGAATAAAAAGACTTTATTTTTCAACACTATAACGATACATAAAAAACTTACTGGCTTACAGTAAAGGCTGTGTTGATGAAAAGGCAAAGATAGCCTTAGCAATTTGCTGGTTTTCAGGCTTTACTCCCCTAGTTTGTTATAATTATTAATACAGAGATCGAACACTTAGAAAAATATCCTTTGATCCGGCTGGATTCGAACCAACGTCTTCCGTGCCAGACGCTACGCCAACTAAGCCACGGGACGAACTACATAATCGAATTTTTCTATGCCCTTGTGCAGATGATTGTTTTTTGTTTTTAACGACTTTTTTGTATGAATAATAAAGTCGATTAAGTTAACTATGATAAGGAGCCAAGGCTAAATAGCTTTAAAGAACTGAAGGATTTTCCCGCCTTGGACAATTTTTACGTCCTCTTCTTGTGGCCACTTTATACGGTTGAGTTATGTACGCGGTGAAAGAGTTAAGAATGAATGCAACTTTCGCTTATACCTTTACGATGATATAACAATAAAAATCGATAGTGAAAGTGCTGTACAGTCGCGCATCGTTGAGTTTCATACGTTGGCAGCTGTGTAATTCAGGAAGTTGGACATTAGCTAGTGTTGAAATGAAAATACATTTTTAATATTATTTCTTGGCTTCTTTAACATAGACGCTTGGTCACATTCTCACCCGATGTTAAGCGATGACACGCATTTGCTTTAAAACATGTCAACTCAATAGTGTTAGATAGGACATGAAATGGAGGTGATACAATGTCCTACTTCAAATGAGGTGAGGTAGTGGTAACAAAATGTCTGCTCCAACGGGAGCGGGTCAGCAGACAAGAATACTAAGCAAATTTCATAAACACCAATGGGTACTCTCGAGTTGCGAGGACCATGTCACAATACATCGCAACCCGCATGGAAGAATGGCATAAGTAATGTCAAAAATGTTTATTGCTCCATAAGATACAGAAAAATGTCACCTACATCCTCTCCAATTCTTGTAACTATATCTACAATATTAGTCGAAATGCTCCCTGATCTTGGATCTTTTTAAGGCGAGAGTGAATAGGTTTATTAAGGTGTGCATGCTCCATCGTCGACCTCATCGTCACTTTCCATCAGGTGAGATAGGTCAAATGTGCACTTTAGCGAAACTGCCTCCGTGGCCAAAAGATTACCATGTAGAGGTCCTGGGTTCGATTCCCAGGCCGAGAGAAATATTTGTATGGCCTACATTTATCTCTCGTGAGTTTGGATGTAATTTGTGTTTGTTTATGTGTCCCCATGGCACCCGCGATAGGGTTTTCCTAGTGCGGGGTTCGTACCCCGTGTACACTTTATCATTAACATTGTTCGATACAGTCGGCAGTAAATACCAAACACACAGTCCTACTATTTATAACATTTAGAGATACGCAACTGAGGCAATTTAAAATTATCAACTTGGAACCCGGAAAAGACTTGAAAAAGCACTTTGCGGATAGGTGCTAAGTCAGTGATATAAGAATGGAGTGTTCTGGACTTTCTACGGAACGATGATTGTGGAAGTAGATTGTAAAATTCCAGCGCATACCCTCCGAAATGTCTTTCCCGTGTTGTCCTCATTAATGGCGACGCGGCTGTCGTCGCATTTATTAAGTTAACATTTAAATAAAATTATAGCGAAGGCTCCAGCCTAAGGTCTAATATTAATGCAAACCACCCTATTTTTTCATTCCATTCCTATGTGTAACAATCGCGAAAACCTAAGAACTCTATACACAAATTTTAATGATAATAATAATGAAACACGGGGAGTTTACACACTTTTCGAGTTAATACACTTATTACTATTTACTGTATATTAAATATAGGTTTTACGGTATGGGAATTTAAAATGTCTAATTAAAATTTATATAAACATTTTTGTTAAGGTAGCCTTGTAGAAGAATTCTCCAGCAGACTTTAAATTGAGGTTTACGATTGGAATTCCTACGGCAACATATGTATACTTATATTACTTCTAAGTTAGGTATTTGTGAATGTTTGCAATACATCTAACTAATGGTGAACGTGAACATCGTAATAAAGCCTGCACGTCGAAGAAAATTCACAACCATTGGAAAACGTGTTAAGTCGTCAACCCGCATTCATAGAACACTCTCCTTAGAAGAGGCACGGGCCTCTTCCCTCAGACATGTGATAACTATACTTCGCACCTTTCATGGAAGAATGGCATAAGTGAAGTTACGTCAAAAATGGTTTTTGCTCCATTGGATACAGAAAAATATAACTCACATCGTCTCTAATTTGTAACTCTATCGACTAACATGCCGTTCTTTCACGAGGGGTGCGATTTCATGAATTATTAGTAAGTAAAGTTTCTAACCCGATAACTAGAAGTTTCTAGCTGTAATAACAAACTCGATCCAGGTCTTTCTGATCGATAATTTGAGTCCAAATATGAAGTGCTTACTGTAATAGTGACCTAGATTCACGCCCTTGTAAGCCTCGCCATCATCAAAGTACTGTCTGAAAACTTGAATTTCAAGTTGCAATAGTGTAAGAGGTCTTTTCACGAAGCTAATTGAGAGCTGAAGATCCTGAGTACGGTTGCATTTAATTCAGCAAAAATAGTCAAAAGCCTCGTGGATAATGCAGTATGCAAACAACAAAAAAAAATACTTAGATGATTTCGTTCATCTCTACCAAAAACTACGACGTCACACATAACATACACACGTACAGAGAGTAAAAGAAAGGAAATGATGTCAAATTTATGACAGCCCTCATTTTTTGTCGAGGGTTTAAAATGATAATATAGCTTTTTAAAATTATTATATTTTAAGTACATAAAGGACAGAATGACAAATACAAATTCATTATAATTGTTTTATACTATTTTCTGGTCCGTCGACATCGTCACGCCAATTACAATTGTCTTAAATTAAGTCTGAGTCACCACTTCTTTATGTTTCGCGTTAAGAGTTTTGGCACGAATGTTACTTTTATTTTGATACGTATTTTAGGCAAACGCGTGATAAGTTTGTGATATTTCATAAAACATTTACGAAGACTCAGAGCCGTATTAGTGTGAATATAGTATAGATGATTACAAACCGTCCGCGGAGGGCGAAGCCTGAAACGTCCGTACACCTTCGTACGGAGGTAATATAAGGAGGCTCTATTATGAGTAGGTACAAGATCTCACAATTGTAAAAATATAAGGCATACTTCCCTACGTGGTTGAAGTGAGGTAATTATAATAACTTTGTCGTATCTGGACCGTCCTCCTGTTAGATTCGTTTTTTCTTGGAAGCTACGCCAAAAAATGCCAAACTTCTGCCGAATTTTCTGTACTATGAATACGAGAATAACGATAACTTTGAGGGCAATACCCAGAATACTCAGACCAAAATCAACTTAGAAAAGAAGTTTCTAAAATTCGAGAATCTACTACTAAAACTACTGTGCCACCGAAGAGCATGAGCGCACCCCGTAATCTTAACCCGACCACGCGCCACAGGTTGAGCCACCCCCACGAGAGAAGATGGCACCGAAAAAAATGGAAATATGAATGTCGAACACAGTTTACATTCTTCAGAAATTAGTCGTGAAGTCCCATCATCACGCATCTGGAGTTAAAGGAAGAGACGACAAGGCTATAGAGGAACATTCAGGTTGCGAAGGAACAGTCATTGCAAGTGCGGCTCTTCTAAGTATATACTGAGCGCGTATTAATACATTAGCTGAAAATTCTGTCAAAGAATAAGAAATGATATTCATAATAAGTCACAATCATCGCGAACTAATTAGTAACCCATCCAATGCGTCAAATTGAAAAGTATTTTTGTAGCAACTCGTGAATCTATTGTCATTTTACAATAATTAAAAGAAAAACAAACCAAAAACACATGCCATATACACATTTAGAAACAAAAATACGTATTCGCGACTCTGGCTGTAAAATTTTTAATCAACATCTATCAATCTAGATGTATTGGTAAACAAATTGTAACGTGTAGTATATTCATTCATTTCTGCATGTTTTTTTGTTCTTTTGAACTCATTGCCAAGGAATGAGTTCTGCTTATTCGAATGCATTTCTTGCGTGTCTTTGTTGATAATACACGATTCTAATTCTACATCAAGTTTGTGATTGACGTAAAGATTTGTACTTTGAGGTTTAGTTTTGAAATAAGGAATTTTGGAATAGAATACTGCCACACCACGGACTTACATGCATACTTACATCACTTTCATCTTCAACTACAAAGTCAAACAATCATTATTTCATAGGTAAGCAAAACACTTGATTAAACTCTACTGCTCATTCGTAAGGCGGATTTCCCTGAGAACAATGAGCAAGAAACTAGCAAGGAGATCACGTTTAGCTGTTTCCAGATATGTTAATAACTCAATTTCGCTAAAAATGTCGATTAAGTCAGTTATGGCAAAGAAGGCAGTTCGACCAGATTGAAACATTGTACGCCAAGGTAGACCTTTCCAACATTTTCCACGTTCTCTATAAATTTGTGATGTTGCTCTACCGACATATCTCTCTACCTCTGGCCAAAAGGTTACCATGCTGAACTGCCACGCCTAACATTCATTTCTCTCGTTGTCTTTGCGTGTGTCCATGGCACCCGCTATACAGGGTTTCCTTAGTGCGGGGCTATGAGTGTCTGCGTTATTATTATTATAACATCCAGTTTCCACATGACCATTGGTCCTTTGCTATGCTAGTCTTCCTACATCATCTTTCACACCACATTGCTCTATTATTAAGTTATTTCTCATTCTAATCTTTTAAGACATAATGGGCAACACTCTCACTTCTATGTAACATTCACCTTAGTTTAACAGTCAGATATGCCGTTCTGGTTAAAGGCGTGCTTCATATACCAGATTTCGAGATTTAACTCTCTTTTTTCGCGTTCAATATCATTTCCACAACTATGCATGTTAAGAAATTCTAATACAGAAATTCTTTTACTTTTCCGAGAATGCAAAAATAATTTAAGTTTTAAATGTTAATACCAAACCAACAGCATGTAACCTACCGAACTAATTGACTGATTAGCATACAAACTAATAAAACAATGTGAAAGAAACCTAACGCAACAAATTGGACAAATACTCAGAATAGAACATGTAATTCAAAAAGGGTGTATCTGTCATTTGAAACTTCGTCGACCAATAGAAACGCCGCGTCGTATAGCTTGGCCTGAGCGAATGGACACGCCTCTTGGCACAGATAGGAATGCGCGTGATTCATTTGGAGCGTCAAACGAGCTTTGACAGATAGGAGAGGAAACAAAAGTTACGTCACTTAACTCGATGATGATAGATTTATTTACAGTCCTATTGACTGAAGTCAACTTTTTAAGTGAATTTGCAGCGAATGAACCGAATGTCAATATTGTAAAGTCCCTTTCATTCTTGGCAGTTTTTGTCTTGTCATTGTCGCGATTGTGTATTGGAGAATATTTTTATGATAATGACAAAATGAAAGAATACATTATATACAATGGGACAAAATCTCGTTTAGTTACTATTAAAGTAAAACGTTTGTAGAAAATATTTGTATTCAGTGCTGTGAACTTACAAAACGTAGGATCACAAAATCACACGTATATGGAACGAAACACCAAACTCAAAGATTTGTGTCGAAATCATTCTAGAGCATGTAAAACGTTAGTGACGCCGATTGTTGCCTATATTTCAAGCATAAATGACTAAAGTTACATGCTTTAGCGACAGTTGTTTGTAGGCTAGTTAGAATAGGTGAATATCGGTTGGGAATATATTTAGAATTTTATTTGGTTTCTGTTCGTAGCATATTTCTGATTCGGTCTGTTCCTCGGAAAAATGTTCTTATATTTGTGTTTCGACTCCCATTTCTCAAAAAATTTTACTAAATTGTATTCCCATCTCCGTTCCTCGTAAAATAGATCGAATGAGAACAAGGCGGTTTAATCCAAACGAGAGAATTATTTAGGATCGTAATCATAGACTTTGAGGAAACAACGTAAATGCCTTTAGCAGATTTTTACTGCCTTATTTCGTCAAGTGACACCATAAACTTTGATAACCAAAAGTTGATGATTGAGATGCAATTTTATAATCCAAAGCAGAATCTGAACTTAAAATTTCAATATGTATGACTATTTCATTCGGACATAAGTTTGGATCGCAGATACGAGTTACATCTCTAGTCGTTAGTTTCAGCGACAGCTGTATGTTTCAGCGACCTGTAATAACTCGGAACCTAATAATAAGAATATACAAGCCCGTTCAATAAACGAAACGTTTCAATCAGAACAGTTCAAAACGGTAACACAAGTATTCAAACAATCTTGCTTCATAACTATGATCGTTAATCTCGAATTGGACCCATTTTAACTGCACCCACAATTGATTGGCTAGTGTAGTTTAACCGACATTCTTCGGGTGTTACAACGGTTGAAATTGATGAAGTTTCATTAGTCAGAAAGCGATTTTCAAAAGTTTATGGTGCCACGTTTTATAGGCGTTACCAATGTTATGATTTGTTTGACTGAGCTTTGTTGAGTAAAGGTTTCCGGTAGCGTGTTCGTACCTCTTCTATTGTCGAAGAAAACGACTAATACCCCTCGATACTGCAAATTACCGGGGAAGTCAACTTACTTTGCTTCCACTTAATAATATTCTCCAGGTTCAACTCCTGTAGATCAAAGCTTATTCCTGTTTCCACCTTACTAAATTCTAATGGAAATTAACAAATTAACAACCAGTCAACAATCTTAGCTTCTGTTGACTGGTTACTATAAATCAACAAAGTAATTTGGTTTTACGATGCCTTCTTAGTCTATAAGGTACAAATCTAGAAGGCAAGCATTATTTGTGTACGATCGTTCCGCTGCATAGCGGGTATGAAATTATCCTTCTGGGTAGTGCTAACATTCGACCGGAAGCCATGGAATACTATTATAGTGTGATAAAGAGGTGATGATAATGTTGATTTCACTGTGTAGTCGTTGCCTTGGATGAACAGGATATGACCTCAAAAAAATTTGGACTTTGTACTTAAAAAAGTCGTATTAGAAAAATCGAAATCTTTCTAATGAACAAGGTCTTATAACGATCGGACGTGAAATGGCGCGGGAGGCAGGGTAGTATATCTGAATTTTTTGCACGTTGGCGACAAATATTGAGCAACTAAGTCTTATTCAGTATCACACTCGAAGCTGCAGTGGTCAAGACGTGGTCGTTCGGTGAAAAGGGTATTAAAACTAAAACACAGCATGAGTTCATTAGGTATAAGGTAAGTGTATTTTAAAAATAAATATTTCTAAACCGAAGACGATTAGTTGAAGGTAATACCTTTTTGGTATATTTTTCCATTGAATTGTTATGGTAATCTTGGATATACAGTAATTCTTTAAGATATGTTAGTATATGTTCCTCAAAGTTTTATCGCATTGAATATTGTTTATTTAAACTTAATTACATACAAAACAGTACAAATGGCGGATTTAATGCCACTAGGCATTCTTTACCAGTCAACAGGAGAGCTGGGTTCAAAATAATTATTCCTTCTTTCATTTAAAAGTATTAAGCAAGAACAGTTTAGTTAAAACTCTGATATAAATCAATTTAGAACCTGTGAAGTATGTGTTTGTAAAAAATTTTTGAAGTAGGTATTTTCGGTCTTCAACGCCGTTTTCCCGTGGTTGCAGGTTTGAGTTCCATTGGGTCGAAATAATTTTTTCGTGTGTATTAATAATTATAGCATACTGGTGGAGTCACAAAAAATATATGAATAATAAAGACTTGTAATTCAGTATCTTTCATGTTACTTTTCCGAGTATAATATCGTGAAATATTGAGGACACTCGAACATTAACTTCGTGATGATATTCTAAAATATTTAAAAAATAAAATATGCCACCGAAATTAGGTAAAGAAACCTGAAAATTATCAATTTAGGATTAAAGACAGGCTGTAATACAGTTCATCATACTATCCCCAAAGCGTGAGAATACATTTACGCCAAAATTACAGTCGAGGACACTTGTCTTCGTCACTAACAGGTTGGTCCTTGGCGCTACAAATTGCCCAACCATCTGCCACCTGTGGAAAATTCAAATTAAATTCTATGGCCATTAAGCGGATATCGCTCAGTGGTGAATTCGGTACGAAGTTTCCTTACGACGTTAGCTATGAGTCTTATTGGAGTTGCAGTAGCATGAAGATATTGCCTTTCTTGCAAGCATGGCGCGTCTGCGTCAAAATGAACTGAGCGTTCGAATATCAACCTTAATGCAAAGAACAAAGATGCTCTTACGATTACAAGCAATCGTTTTCGGAATGTTGTAAATTTGAGGCAATAAATTGGACATACCTATCGACTCACGCGCAGAATGAATAATCTGTTGGCGCTCGTATAAATTAAAATAAGCTTTACTAGACGGGACTAGCGTAGGCACGCATCATTCTCGCGTATTCATTCGTACCTACTTTATGTGTCTACGTTGAATCTTAACGACTTGCCGCAGAAACTTCTCCAACTTAATAATAGATCAAGTAAATACTTTCTGAGAAAAAAGGCGTGACGAAACACGTGAACACAGGGTGTAATCGTAAGTGTGCCAAGGCGATTATTCTGAAAATCGTAAGCACGTTACCCAATGAGTAAAGCGACATCTATAACTATTTAAAATTTTTATTGAATTGATATTCAATTATTTTTTATGAGAAATTACTCCACTAGTTTATTATAAATATCAATACGAACTACTTTCATAGATTTCTCTTAGATGGCGCTACGGCTAAAAAGTCGTTGAAAAAACAAATACAAAAACAGGACAACAAGCACATAGAAAAATTCCTGAGATCCGCTGGTTCGTTCCGCGGCTTAGTTGGTATAGCGTCTGGCACGGTATGCTAGAAGACATCGGTTCGAATCCGGCCGGATAGAAGGACTTTTTTCTAAGTGATCGATCTTTGTATTAATAATTATGTGACATTAATAATTTTTTGAAAATATAACTAGAAAGACCCGGGATTTTACTGGAATATGAATTCGTAGAGAGGCTTTAATTTCGAACAACTGCAATAAATTCCAAATTTTGTACTTTAAAAATAAACATCACTTAGTTCTCATTCATTAAAAGATAGATTTGTAGTAGTTTCGTTATCTGTGAACTTATTGTTACCTCTTAAAGTACGTCAACTAAAGGCTCATAACGAATGTCATATTGAATGTAAATGGGAATGTTTAACGTTAAAATAAGCTTTTTGATGTCTCTTAAATTTATGGAATAATCGCCTGGGCACACTTAACGATTACACCCTGTATATATCTAAAGGACAGACGTACAAGTGAACAATGTTCACTGACAAAGATCATACCTTCCTTTTTCAAATATTATCCTTACCGGCGGATGTCTACACGAAATTTTTATCTATTCATTAGTATTTAAGTCTTCGAAAATGATGCGTGCCAAAGAAAAGTTAGTCTTAAGTGCGTAGCATTAGATATTTTTGTTCCTTTCATATCACAAAGCGAATTGTTAAACGCAGGCGTAAAATGACATCAAGATCAATTTCTTACGGCACAAATTGCTTTGGAACGACTGTCCGTTTGACTACGATTAGTTCAGCGTTTTGAAGATATCTTGTATTATTAAATTTTTCTGCGCCAAAATTGATTTTCTGTTGAGATAAAAAAGTACAAAACTCATAAAATGAATGTAAAAGTCCCAAATGTTAAGCTTGACCGTACCTTGATGTCCCTACCTACCGACCCGAGAGATAGGGAGTTCCTGGGAGACTACGGGCTCCCCGGTAAGACCAGGGTACGGCGGGCGTCCGGGCCGAGCCTTCCACCAGAGATACGCCTTCACGGGCGTCTCTGGCGGACTCGGACTTGGGTATGGACTCGCCGGGGTTCGTGGTTAGTTGCAAGGATGAACACGTTCGTCTGCCACGGTGGTGTATAGCCGGGGCGTCAGTCAAGCGCGCAGCTAGCGGTCTAGACGAGGGCCTAAGGCTTGAAGACGCGCGGGACACGTGAATTGCCCTATAAGCCGGAAGCTAAGTCCGGATATTATCGCAGGACACTGCGACCGGCTTCTCCGGCATTAGCCCGGAGATCTAGTAGAGGATGAGCTAGACATCCTCCGGTCCCTCCAGTCGCGTAGGAATTTGGGAACAGGAGAGACCGTGTTTCGGCGTCAGGAACTGAGCGTGTCTTACAACCCCGCCACCAATGAGGAGATTTGGTAGTGGACTTAGAGATAATGCGATTCCGTGTCGATGAGTGTGGTGACTCCCTAATAGTGCCCTTTCCATAGAACCAAGGTGACAGGAGCCCTATAAACTTAGCTGAAGATATGGATTTGTACGTTTTTGTTATTTTGACGACTTCTGTGACCGAGCGCTTAGTACCCTTGTAACGCGGTCTTTTGTTCGATTCCCGATAGAATGAAAATAGGAAACGAATTTATCTAATTGGTTTTGCTGTCCCTTCGTAGTTAATTTCGTTACTTTTGTGCTCATGTAGGGAATTTCCTAATTAGAGACTTGGCAGTTGCGTGTATCGGTCACGTTACTACGTTTGTCACGTACTGACTTAAAACAATTAAACAATGGCTAACGTAAGTTAAGTCACTAATTCAGTGTCTATAATGTCCTTTATTTATTAGACAACAATTATTTACTAACATTTGAAAACATATATAAACACGTTAAACAATTTAATAGGTTTTTCACACCTACTTATCCGACGTTCCAATCCTACTCATTTTTTTAGTCATATTAAAACTCCACTGAAATTATATTGCAATTCTAGGGTCGGCGGACTAAAGCACATAAGTCAAAAAAGTGCTGCGTTTGTTAATATATATAATTACATAATACATTGTTTTGTGTTGTTTTTAGTGTTGGAAGTTAAATAACCTCTAGAATAAAGTTAGAAATTATTGACGTAACAAATGAATTTGACTTATGTGCTTTAGCCGGTAGATATATTAATTTAAATGAATGATGTTCGATTTTGACATATGTGCTTTAGTCCGCCGACACTAGAATTATAGTGTAACAAACCCATTTTTAGACCATAGTCTTTAGTAATCAACTTTGTTTGTCGGATAGGTCTCTAAAAAATTGGCATTGATACTTTTTACTTAATTTCTGCATTGTGGTGCGTGTTACGATTTTACTTCGAGTGATGACTACTTGAACCGAATTTTGTTTATGTGAGAAACATCAGAACTATTGATTCGTTTCTAGGAGTCGAGTCCTTGTGGGTTTTGCATTTGTACGTGTAGTACTGCTCTCGCCGGTTACAATACTTGGCACCTTGCACTTTTCGGAAATAAAACCTGAAACTGGACAGGAAGTAGCAGTCTCCTTGTGAAAGTTCGTCCAGGGAAGTACTGCTACCTTCCTTACTTCTGCCGCCAAGGAGTAGTGTCAGCATTACTGTGTTCCGGTTTTGAAGGGTAAGGGTGCTGGTGAAATTACAGGCACATGGGACTTGTCAACGAAATGTCTCAGGGTAACGGGCGCAGTGGCAGTGCCCCTCGGATCTTTGCGATGTAAAACTCTGAGTGGCACTGCAACTGTGCTTACCATCAGGTGCAAGACTTGTTCGCCCCTTCACTTGATAATGAAAAAAAAAAAAAAAACAAAAAGTACCCCCTGCACAAAAGCATTTTATTTATTCAGATTTTCTGTGAAGTAACTCCATTAGTTTTATTAGATATGATTAGGAATACGAAGATCGAACACACAGAAAAATTATTTTCGTCGACCCGTTGAAACTTGAACCTACGTCCATGTCGCACCGTAGCATTGCTCTTTACCAATTGAGCTACGGGTCCAGTTACAGAGTCGTCGAAATTCTCCGATGTGTTTTTTGTTGTACATCTTTGTAGTGGCTTTCGGCATTCGTCGCCGTTAGTGACATCTAGCGAGAGATCTTTGAACAACCTTCACACCGCAGCATAATAATAATAATAACGCACGCACTCATAGCCCCGCTGTAAGGAAACACAGTACCGCGGGCGCTATGAAAACACACTTAGACAACCACAAATTACACCCAAACTCACGAGAGAAATAAATGTAGCCCATACAAATATTTCACCCAGCCCGGGAATCGTACCCGGGACCTCTGCGTGGCAGTCCAGCGTGATAACCGTTCGGCCACGGAGGCAGTTAATGATAATATTTGTTATTCCGCTACAATCTAGTTTGTAGTTGTTGTTAGCAGTTGAGTCTCAATGCAATAACATTCATTCTGCACTAACGATCAATGTTGCCTTACCAAAAGTACCACGGAAATACAGCAATTTACTTTTCAAATTTAGAAGCTTTTGAAATGTGGCGCTGGAGGAGGATGAAGGGCATAAGTTGGATAGAAAAGAAAACCAACGAGAAAGTATTGAGAATGGTAAACGAGAATAGAACGATCCTGAATACTATAGAGCAATGACGCTAGAAAATGATTGAACATTTGATACGACACGACAACTTCTGGAAAGATCGAGGGGAAGAGGTACACCTAGAAAGGAAAAGGCCGGTGTCGTGTCGGATAAGGAGGTCAAGGGGTAGGAAAGATGACTAGAAGAGGCTCCACCGACATGAGTATAACTCTTAAGTTTGATGATGACTCTTTAAATGATAAGTATATTCTTTAAGTCAAATAATTAGCAGACTACGTCTTCAACGTGTCATCGACATCGCCAGCAGAATACCAAAAAAATCCAATGGCAGTTGAATAGCAGCTCAATGGCTAGACTTATCAATACAAGAATGTACTCTTTAACTTTTAGCGGAATAACAAACGTACAAAATCCCAGTAGCAGGATTTTGTCTACACAGTCTATCGACACACTACTGAGGTGATTTAAAACAAGCAGACTTGGGGCCCTGGTTGCACTGGCCGTGGTCATGTGGTCAGCTTTTAAATTGCTTAAACGCGTTTATTACCGTTTTCAAATATTAGTTCCTTCTTATAATACTAAGTGACGACCACCATACGGTCATACGGTCCATAACAGATGCAATGCCACTCAGAGCTATAAATCACAAAGATCTGAGAGGCACTGCCACTAAGTCCGACACCTTGAGGCATAAGTTGACAAGAACCATGTTTAGTTTAATTTGGATTATTTCTCTCAACATTAGAAATTTCATACAAATACGAAATACGAAAAGTGAGAGTCAAAATAGTACAAAATAATGAAGTAATAATTATATAATAGTGAGTCATAAGTACACCATAGTGTCAACAATGTCAAGTGTATACAGGAAATGTCAATATGGATTCTTAATAACTAATAAATGTATATTACAGTATAATAATACGGTGAAATATCAAAATCATTAATAAACAATTTAATTATTTATTAAGGACTTTGAGGGTCGTATTCTAGAACTCTATTCAATGCTCAAGTCAGGATTGCACTGGCAACACAAGCACTGGAAATACGACCCTAATGGCAGGGACTTGAGTATGATATCAAGTGCTTTAAACCATACTCAAATCCTGACTTGTGCATTGAGTAGAGTTCTAGAATAGGACCTTGAGTGTACTCTGATACTGAGTAAAGGGATTTTTCCAATAAAAGGTTCTTCAGTATGCAGCTGAACGTTTCCT
Source organism: Hyposmocoma kahamanoa (assembly GCF_003589595.1). Taxonomy (NCBI): domain Eukaryota; kingdom Metazoa; phylum Arthropoda; class Insecta; order Lepidoptera; family Cosmopterigidae; genus Hyposmocoma; species Hyposmocoma kahamanoa. Next base: position 866,610 of record NW_020653757.1, read on the forward strand.
CACAATATTCGTTTTTGAGGAGGCATGTGCCTGTCACTTGACCAGCATCCTCACCCTTCGAAACCGAAACGCAGTAACGCTTACATTACTGCTTGGTGGCCATACATCCCTTGACGAACAAAACAATGACGTGCGAAAGTTTAAAAGAGTATATAACATTCATTTATTTAATTAATTTTAAAATATCAATACTAGAAACTGAAATTTTAAAACTGTTTTGGAAAGGCAAAATACATATAATTCAAATACAAACAAATGATATTTCAAATTGGAATAGAAAAAAAGATCCGATTTATTGTCCAATTTTTAAAGTGAATTATTACAATTTCAAAAAACGCGGGAGTATAAATCTTATAATGCTAAGACATGTAACACCTGTGAAGACAAATGTTAAATATTTTAATCTTAAATCATTAAAAAAAAATTTCAACCGTTCTACTAATTAAAATCCCATCTTTACAAGCACGTGTTGGCATTGTAGTACTGTTTCGAATGCGTTAAAATATATTTGAATTTCAAATTGCTGTCTATTTTCGAACATTAAATATTTCAAAAAAAGAACACCGGGATTGATTATTTTAAATTCATAGACAATGAAGCACTTGTGACAGTTAATTTTCAGCCTAATTTACAACATGTTGTTGTTAATTTTTAGTTGAAAAAAAAAATTGTGATACTAAATCAGTGGACGATGAGCCGCCGGAGTCAAGCTTTGATCAAAACGTATAGCGACAGCTGCCTGACACATCGAGGACCGATTTAAAAACTATTGGATATAACGTATTTTTAGCATTATAACAAGCAATGGATCATTTATGTTACACGTGCTTCACACTTGCCACTAAAACATTAGCGAAAATGCAATGATTAAATTAATATTTTTATCAATATCTGGGACAATATTTTTGGATCTTCAGTTAACAGGTGATATTACGTCACTGGAAAAGCAATATGGCGGAACAGAAACCGCGAGCGAGCGTAGATAAATGTTTGTTAAGTAAAATTAAGTGAATGAAGCTTGTAAAATAACATACGCCTTGCGTTACAGTAGACAGCACATGTTACATTACGGTTTATTACTTAAAATAGGACTAAAGAGTTATGATTTTTTAGCACACGGCAATTCCGCTTCTTAACTTATAAGCACTACGTGTACTTAGAAGTATGTTTGAACTTTCGTAGTTGTGTACTTTATATACTTTTCTGAAAAAATTCAAATACTAGGAATTTTTCCGGAAAAGTTTCTGAAAACTTGAAATAATTGAAAACAATATGGAAAAATATCGTTCTGAGTCTCATATTATGTTCTCCGTTTAGAAGTTTTATGTAGCGTGAATTATAAAATAAAATTGTATCTAGATAAAAGCAAGATAGAGAAAAACGCGACGTGACAATACTAAAAAAAACTTTACAATGGCTCCATCGTTTTCGTTCAATATGTTCAACTTTTGACAGATGTCAACGGTTAAATGTAGAAAAATACAGGATTTTTTTTTTCTCAAAAATATGATTTTTTCGAAATGGAAATCTTTCCATGACCCAACACTAACTTTAAAACGATATTATTTACAAATAATATTTAATTAAAAAATTGCTAATAATCGACATGAAAGTAAAACTCATACATAGTCAATACCTCCCTCTGGAGTCTCGGAATTTGTTCTTAAATTATTATTGAAAAGATCATTGTGTTCCATTTTATATTTTTGATATGTAACTATTAATTATTTGTTCTTTTATTTTAATTCTAGGCTGTTATTGGTAGAGTAATCGATCGCCAACCATCACTGCTCAACGCCAACTTTGGTTTCCCGATACATTAAACTTCTCTATAGATTTTAAGACTTTCGTGGTTATTCACTAAATGATTATCACATATATGATTTTCCCTTCTACAATCCTTCTAAGTAAACTGTCGTGATGTATCAGACGAACCCCTTCGGCATATTACACTACTACGGTGCTGTAATTAGGAAATATTTTTTTTTATAAGAAATAATATATCTATTTTATTATAATATACACTTCTGTTTTTAATCATTCCGGAATTTTAGTGGGAGGTACTCATGCACTCTACATGTATTTTTCAAAGTTTAGATAAATATAATCTTAACCTGCCTCCCCCCAACTTTGTTAATAATCATGCACAGAATCACACTTTCAGTTGTTGAATTTTTAATGCTTTATTTAGAAAATTTACGTTAACTGTACCAGTCTCAACAAGTAGTAATAGAGCTAATAAAATAAAATAGTTAATGTTTTTGAAATGAATAAATTAAAAAAAAAAAAAAAAAAAAAAAAGCTTCGGGTACTGACCGTTTTTGAGTAGTAACCGGAGCCTTTCAGAAGTTCATTACAAAGTTTCTGAACACGGCACTGTTAGCTAGATAGTTAGTTACCTTAGTCCTATCTAGGAGTTCTATAAAAAACATTGACGTGGTTTCAAACTATGATGAAACAAAAACTTAACACAAAAGTTGATTTTATTACACAGGGTCCGTGTGTTTGGTAGACTCAAGTCCATGACAGATTGACCAGGTAGTTTTTATCTTATGATATTTGAAATAAAGTTGTAAATGATAATTGTGTAGAATAGTAGAACTCCTTTCACTGGAAAGCTCCTAGTGAAAGAAATTCGTCAAGGGAAGTACTGCGACCTTGCCTATTTCTGCCGCCAAGCTGTAATGTGATCATGATGGTTTTGAAGGGTGCTGATGAAGTTGCAGGTACATGGGACTGGTCAACTTGTTTCAAGGTGACAAGCGCAGTGGTAGTGCCCCTCAGGTCTTTGCGATTCAAAGCTCTGAGTGGCACTGCAACTGTTATGGACAGACGTGCAGCTTACGACCAGGCACACGACTTGTTCGTCCCGTCACTTGATATGATGAATAAAAATGTTACGTAACTTCTCAGGAGAATCAGCATTACGAATGAGTACAAGTGTTTTGTTAATTTCACAATTTCAAATCTAATTTTATTTTCATAGCCATTTGAAGTAAATGCATTTAGATTTAGATTCGGAGACCTTTGACAAAACTTTGAACTATTGAGTCAGGGAGGTCCCTGACCCAATGGTTCGCATTGTGTGCGCTAAAAGAGGAGGTCCCACGTGTGACCCAATTCAGGAAACGATCTTTTCTGAATTGGTTCCAGCTCTGGGACAAAATTCCGTCTCTAGTCTCTTTTTTTAATAACATCAAGTGACGGGACGCACAAGTCGTGCACCTGAAGCTAAGCTACACACTTGTCCGTAATAGTTGCAGTGCCACTCAGAGCTTTAAATCGCAAAGATCTGATGGGCTCTGCGCCCGTCACCTTGAGACATACTCGTAAGTTGACAAGTCCCATGTACCTTTAATTTCACCAGCACCCTAAGCGCCCAGTTAAACGAGGAGGCGACCGCACAGTTACCACGCCTTCAAGTACATTAATGGCGAATATGAATTCTATTTACTAGGCAACAACATTAAATTCCTCTGAATAATACAACCGCGCGGTCGCGCCTAGACCAAATTCAAGCTAGGTTCGCCCGCGTGCCCGGGACGCTAATTTAAGTTAAAACGTAAAAGCAAAATTCATAGAGCTTATTTTGCCATGACAGTAGACGCACGCGGTCGCTGCGCGACGGTAACGCGGACTTTACTCGTCGACCGCGCGGCGTGAGCGCAATGAAATTCGTGTCGAAAAAATGCGGCCTATCCCTTCAAACCCTGAACACAATAATGCTGACATTACTACTCGGCGGCAGAAATAGGTAAGATGGCAGTACTCACTGGGCAAGCTCTTTCACTAGGAGCTCTACCGTTACTGGTCTTCGTAGTACAGAGAATTCCATAGTTTGCGACCAAGGGCCTTGCTCAATATAGGTTAGGCATGAACTCTTATTCAATATAGGTTCGTAACGTCTAAAAAGCGGGATGGTGACATACACTTCATGTAGCGCTGTCTCACGATTCATTTTAAGTCCTAAACTGAATCGTAATAAGAGTTCATGGTAAGACCCCAGGTATTTTTAGTGTAGTTGTCTGGGACATTGTTATTATCAAAACGTTAGGTCGGATGTCGAATTAGGTGAAAATGTCGGTACGTATATGAATAAATCTCGACTTTATGGAAGTGACGCTCATATGTGGATGCGAGGCGGTGGGCGACGGCATTAGGCCGTTTGTTTTGTATTGTGATATGTACCGAAAAAGATAATATCTCACGTTGAAATCAATACAATTACTAAACGATATTGGCGAGTGCACTGTATATTAAGATGTGCACTACAATGGAAACACGTTGGCAAATTAAACACGTTTAATGAAATCGATAAAAAAACAATATTGAAAATAAACCAAACCAGATAGCGAAAAAAAAACAACTGCCAAAATTTGGAAAAGAAAGACAGGTGAAAAGTAAGGCAATACTTCAAAAAAGGAATGTAAGAAAAATATATAATTACAAAGGAGGCTGCGCGACAGCTGGTCGCTAACAAACGAAAAAATCAACTTTCGGAAAATGGCGTCTAAAGTTTATGAAAATAAATTTAAATTATTAGTGACGATATTGTTTTTAACGTGGGATATCTGTAACATTGATATACCACTCTTCAATAATGCAAATTAAAACACCGGCCGGTGACGTGTGGGCACCATTTTGTAAGTACTTGTGCTTCGAAGTTTCATGATATTTGTACTTTTAAGGGATAAGAATTTTTAATGAAGTAAATGTTGGGGTTTTTCTTTAAGTAAGTACTGACTTTGGAGTTCCACCCTACACGTTCCCGATAATACCTATTTTGCTTCCAACACTCGCGTAAGCCTTCATGTTCACTCGTTTATTCATGGCGTATACTTTTGGCCTTTGTAAGGACGTCGTCAATCTGGTTGAGACGTATACGGCATGTTGAACTTTTCCCTACATTTCCCTCTAGGATATACGTCGTTTGAAAAAGAAATATTCAACATTGGCTATAAAGCCATCTTTTGAAAATATAACACAGAGTCAAAAAAAGCAAATTGGAATGTAATTAACTAAAAATCCGTTTAAAGTTTGTGACCTAAAAAGCCCGCCTTTTTTTCAACATGCACTTTGAAAGACGTGTGTTCAGTTATGTGACACACTGTTAAAAGAAACTAAATAAATACAATTACATAAGACGCATGTGGTTTATTATCAGAGACTTGTAGATCACGAACGATTAGGCATTTCCGCAAACATAAAATTCTTGTTAAAAAAACATACAATTCGTACATCATTAGTACAGTAAAGTTGAGAAATATTTAAAAAATGCTAAGAAACTATTTGACAAAAAATCAATCTAAATCCTTTGTAACAACTCAACACAAGTGTTATAAACTACAAGGCACTTGACTCTAGCCAAGAACTAATTTTGGAACAGGTCAATTAGGTAGATAGCACGTGGAATATTTGCCTAGCGGCATAGATTAGGGAAGCATTAACAATTCTTTAGAAAGGACACCTGCTGCAATAAGTAAAGATAAGTGTAAATACCTATAAGCAGGTCAATAACACTGGCAGAGAGTGAAGATTTTAAATGATTCTAAAATTAAATTTCGCCGTAGCCGTATAACCGGGAATCCTATTGTTACCGGCCTAGAAATGTAGGCACTCCCCTCGCGCCAGGCGATCCCTAATGACCGAGCAGTGTCAATCACAATAATTGACAGTGTCTGCCCGAGTTATTTTCGTATCACCAAAATTTCCGCCAAGAAAATGCGGCTGCGCCATCGGCTGCCACTGTCGTCGCGCTTTTTAAATGAAAAAAAAAATACCAGGTTTTTTTTTTATAAATATATTCATGTGAGTTGTCTTGAAGTAACCTCAAAGCAGCAAAATCAACAACGTAACGTGAACATGACGTTGGTTGGACTCTCATCAACTCACACGCTGTATCTACCAATTACCCTTTATCAGAGCACCCAGGCATTATCTATATACTCATACCATGATTACAGAGCAAAACATGAAAGAGGAATAGCATAAAAACACGGCCATTTTCGTACAAGAATACTTAGATGGTCGGAGTTTGACAATTGAAGTTGTAAATTGGAAACTTACCCTTTCCACATCGAGGTCGGTCCCAGTACACAGTCTTTTGCCACCACTACCGTTGTAAGCCATCGTGCACCACAAAACAAAACACAAATCACACCGAAACGCGCTTTGTTTTAACTAAGAACAAGTAGACTTCTTCTCGCGACGGTCGCGGGCAGACTGATTGAACGAATGGAAACGAAACAGTTCTCAAGGAATGATTGAATGGCGACGCCGCGCACTGCGCAGATACGCGTGGTCTAAAACTATGTTCACATCAGCACAAATGTA